>NC_057810.1:140747733-141047733 GCF_018294505.1 Triticum aestivum | reverse complement strand
AACTTCCGATCTAGGGTTACCCCTGAGGGTTTTGGAATATTTGGCAATTTATGGGGCGAAGAGGCGGTGCAGGAGGCCACTGAGGTGGGCACAACCCACCTGGGCGCGCCCTAGTGGGTTGTGCTCCCCTCAGAGCTCCCCTCTAGTACTTCCTTGGCCCACCGGGTGCCTTCTGGTCCAGAAAAAATCTCCAAAAAGTTTTGCTACGTTTGGACTCCGTTTGGTATTGATTTTCTGCGATGTAAAAAACAAGCAAAAAATAGCAACTGGCACTGGGCACTATGTCAATAGGTTAGTCCAAAAAAATGATATAAAGTTGCTATAAAATGATTGTAAAACATCCAAGAATGATAATATAACAGCATGGAACAATCAAAAATTATAGATACATTGGAGACGTATCAGCATCCCCAAGCTTAATTCCTGCTCGTCCTCGAGTAGCTAAATGATAAAAACAGAATTTTTGATGTGGAATGTTGCGTATCATGTTCATCACATTCTTTTCTTTTGTAGCATGGACATATGGACATTTATATGGTTCGAAGCAATAGTCTAGTTTTGACATGAAGATTTCAATACTCAAGCATATCAACAAACAACTATGTCTTTCAAAATATCAACACTAAAGCAAGTTTCCTAGCCCATCATGCTCAATCATTGATCCATTCATGAAACACACTCGCATATTAGCTACATCCAATGTTCAAGTACGATCATAGTGCCCCTTAGTTGGTGCTTATAAGAGAAGATGGAGACTCAAACAAAAATAAAAATTGCATAAAGTAAATAGAAAGGCCCTTCGCAGAGGGAAGTAGAGATTTGTAGAGGTGCCAGAGCCCAAAGCTTAAATTGAGAGATAAAAACATTTTGAGAGGCATACTTTTCCCGTCAACAAAAACGAACGAGTAATTCCCAACACTTTCCATGCTAGATCTATCATAGGCGGTTCCCAAATAGAAAATAAAGTTTATTCCTATTTCGACCATTCTTTCACAATCCATGGCAAGCCGTATCCACGGGTTCCCTCCATACCAACACTTTCCAAGGAATTTATTATTTGACGACATAAAGTAAATTCGTTTTTCATTTCAGGACTGGGCATCCCTAATACCTTTGTCGTACTCTCATGCAATGACAAGTGAATAAACACTCATCTTGAGAATAACACATCTAGCATGGAAAATATTGGCCACCCCCTGCCGCTTCATGAGCGGTACGAGCACACAAAAAGGAAATTATTTTGAAATTTTAGAGATGTCACATACAAATTTGCTTAGAACGGCATGGGAATACCGCATATAGGTAGGTATGGTGGACTAATGTGACAAAATTGGGTTTAAGGATATTGGATGCACAAGTAGTATCTCTCCTTAGTACAAGTGGAGGCTAGCAAGTAGATTGAGAGGCAACCAACCAAGAAACGAAAAAACACATAAGCGAGCATTAAGCATAACTAACACTAAATAATGCACCACAAGTAGGATGTAATTTAATTGCATAACTATTGACTTTTTTGCTTGCATGGGGAATCACAAACCTTAACACCAATGTTCTTACTAAAGCATAATTACTCACCAACATGACTCACATATTATTATCTCCGTATCGCAAAACTATTGCAAGGAATCAAACTTACCATATCCAATGATCTACATGAGATTTTTTATTATATCCTTCTTGGATATTCATTATATTAGGACCAATTTCAAAGCTTGTGCAAATTATCATCACTATTATCAACTCTCGAAATAATATAAGTGAAGCATGAGAGTGTTCGACAAACTACTCCAAAAAGATATAATTGAAGATCAAATGAGTAGTTGAGTAAATAGGTAGATATTTGAGGACTCTCTCTTATTTAAAAACTTTCAGATCTAAGTATTTTATAAAACAGCAATCAAAACAAAATAAAATGGCATTCCAAGAAAATCACAACTCATGTGAAGAAGCAAAAACTTAGGCTCAACAGATACTAACCGATAATTATTGAAGGAAAAAGGTGGGATGCCTACCAGGGCATCCCCAAGCTTGGATGCTTGAGACTTCTTGGAATATTAACTTGGGATGACTTGGGCATCCCCAATCTTGAGCTCTTGTGTATTCTTCATTCCTCTCATATCACGGTTTCCCTAAATCTCAAAAACTACATCCACACAAAACTCAACAAGAACTCGTGAGATAAGTTAGAATAAACCAATGCAAAACCTTATCATTATCTACTATAGAAAATCACTAAAATTATTATTTAACATTGCATACTAGATGCATATGCATATTTAATACTCCTATCCTCAAATAGAATCATTAAACAAGCAAAGATATGCAAACAATGCAAACATAACATCAATCTGTCTAAATAGAACAGTATGAAAAGAGTGCATTATTCATCATACTTCCCTAACTCCAAAAATTCTGAAAAATTACCACACTGTAGAATATTTACCATAGATTATTGTGCAAAAAGTTTTACCATTTTATCACATTCTGACTTTTCTAGAGAATTTTTGCAACAGCGATAAACTTTCTGTTTTGAAACAGTAACTCTATACTTGCAAAATAAGCATGGCAAAGGCTATACTTGATATTTTTATTGAAGTAAAATATGAACAAAAAATATTATAGATATCAGCAATAAATTTAAAACAAAATAAAATGACGCCCCAAGCAAAACTCATATCATGTGAGAATGAATATATAGCCCCAAGTAAGATTACCGATACTATTGGACACGAAAGAGGGGATGCCTTCCAGGGCATTCCCAAGCTTAGTTTCTTGGATCTTCCTTCAATAATAACTTGGGGTGCCTTGGTCATCCCCAATCTTAGGGTCTTGTCACTCTTTATTCTCCTCATAGCGATATCTCACCCAAAACTTGAAAACTTCAATCACATAAAACTTAACAGAACTTCGTGAGATAGGTTAGTATGATAAAGCAAATCATTCACTTTGGTACTATTAAAGACAAGATTCATAATTGTTCTCACACAACGCCTACTGTACCTTATCATTTCCAAAATTTATATTAAGAAATATAAGCCATAGAAACTAGGAAACAAGCAAACTATGCATTGAAAACAGAATCTGTCCAAAACAGAACAGGCTGTAATGATCTGGAAAACAACTATACTTCTGCTACTCCAAAAATTCTAAAAAATTAGTAAAACATAGGGAATTTGTCTGTCTATCACCTGTAAAAAATTCAGATCAAAATCACGTACCACTGAATTTTGAAAATTCCTGGACTGAATGCAAAAGTTTTTGTTTTTACACAGATTCAAATCAACTATAATCCACACTATCCCAAAGGCTTTACTTGGCACTTTATTGAAACAAAAGCAACAAAACATGATTACTAAAGTAGCATAACCATGTGAACACACACAAAAAAGTAGGTAAAAGTGTTGGGTTGTCTCCCAACAAGCGCTTTTTTGTAATGCCTTTTAGTAAGCATGATGAGTTCAATGATGCTCGCATAAAAGATAAGGATTGAAATATAACAAGAGCATCGTGAATCATAAGTTACTCTCTCAAAATAATTTTCAATAGCATCATGAATAGATTCATCAATATGACCATCACATAAAAGCATTCTTTTCAGGATCCAAAAGCATAGAAAATTTATTACTCTCCATATAAGCAATTTTATTCTCATTCACAATACTGGGAGTATCATATGAAACTCGAATACTAAAAATTATTTCCACATTAAAAGAGTAATGTTTAGTATAAGGATGTGACGCCCGGATAATTAAGCTACAGTAAGCCCCAGCTTATGGTGCCATGTCATCACATTACTGATGCTAATCCTCACCTGATCCAAATCATTGTTTATATTCAAACTCAAATTTAAAATCAAAAAATTCAAATTTGCCAAACATGAAAACTAAAATGTTCTAAGGGAGGCAAATAATTCCTGGATATTTGTCTTGTTGGAACCAACCTATTTTGGATTCCCAAAATGCCCCTAGAAAATTATTTAGTGGTCTAGCAGCATTTAAAATTGGCCTTTCCAATTTCTAAAATTAGTTAGACAACTTCTTTTGGCCTCAAACTTTTTATGACTCCGAGAATTAATGTGCTTATTTTATGAGGTAAGTCTCATATCTAACAAAGCTTGTTTAGATTTATAGTTTAATAGAAAACACTAGCAAAAATTTAAACAGAAAATAAAATGCAAAAGAGAGCCCCCTGGCCAACTAAGCCAACAAGCCCAGATGGCCACCCATGCGGCCCAACCGGCCCACCCTTGCTGCCCCTGCTACCTCTTGAGCACTGCGTTGGTTTTCCCTTGAAGAGGAAAGGGTGATGCATGAAAGTAGTGTAGGTATTTCCCTTAGTTTTTGAGAACCAAGGTATCAATCCAGTAGGAGGCTCCTCAAAAGTCCCACGCACCTACACAAACAAACAAGAACCTCGCAACCAACGCTATAAAGGAGTTGTCAATCCCTTCACGGTAACTTGCAAAAGTGAGATCTAATAGAGATAATAAGATAAGATAAATATTTTTGGTATTTTTATGATATAGATTGGAAAGTAAAAGATGCAAATAAAAGTAGATGGGAAACTTATATGATAAAAGATAGACCCGGGGGCCATAGGATTCACTAGTGGCTTCTCTCAAGATAGCATAAGTATTACGGTGGGTGAACAAATTAATGTCGAGCAATTGATAGAAAAGTGCATAGTTATGAGATTGTCTAGGCATGATCATGTATATCGGCATCACGTCCGCAACAAGTAGATCGAAACGATTCTGCATCTACTACTATTACTCCACACATCGACCGACTCCTGCCTGCATCTAGAGTGTTAAGTTCATAAGAACAGAGTAACGCATTAAGAAAGATGACATGATGTAGAGGGATAAACTCATGCAATATGATATAAACCCCATCTTTTTATCCTCGATGGCAACAATACAATACGTGCCTTGCTTCTCCTGCTGTCACTGGGAAAGGACACCACAAAATTGAACCCAAAGATAAGCACTTCTCCCACTGCAAGAAAGATCAATCTAGTAGGCCGAACCAAACTGATAATTCGAAGAGACTTGCAAAGATAAACAATCACACATAAAAGAATTCAAAGGAGATTCAAATATTTATCATAGATAAACTTGATCATAAACCCACAATTCATCGGATCTCGACTAACACAACACAAAAAAGAGTTACATCGAATAGATCTCCAAGAAGATCGAGGAGAACTTGGTATTGAGAATCAAAGAGAGAGAAGAATCCATCTAGCTAATAACTATGGACCCGAAGGTCTGTGGTAAACTACTCATAACTCATTGGAGAGGCCTTGGAGATGATGTAGAGGCCCTCCGTGGTCGATTCCCCCTCTGGCGGAGCATTGGCGAAGGCTCCAAGATGGGATCTCACGGATACAGAAGGTTGTGGCGGTGGAATTAGGTTCTCGTGGTGCTCCCCGATGTTTTCAGGGTAGGGGGGTATATATAGGCGAAGGAAGTACATCGATGGAGCCACGAGGGGCCCACGAGGGTGGGGGCGCGCCCACGCCCTTAGGATGCCCCGAGCACCCTCGTGGCCGCCTTGTTTGTTGCTTGACGTCTACTCCAAGTCTCCTGGTTTGCATTTGTTCCAAAAAGATCGCTCCCGAAGGTTTCATCCTGTTTGGACTCCGTTTGATATTCCTTTTCTTCGAAACACTGAAATAGGCAAAAAAAACAGCGATTCGGACTGGGCCTCCGGTTAGTAGGTTAGTCCCAAAAATGATATAAAAGTGTAAAGTAAAGCCCATAAACATCCAAAACGGGTAATATAATAGCATGGAACAATCAAAAATTATAGATACGTTGGAGACGTATCAAGCATCCCCAATCTTAATTCCTGCTCGTCCTCGAGTAGGTAAATGATGAAAACAGAATTTTTGATGTGGAATGCTACCTAGCATAATTCTCAATGTAATTTTCTTTATTGTGGCATGAATTTTCAGATCCAAATGATTCAAAATAAAAGTTCATATTGACATAAGAAATAGTAATACTTCAAGCATACTAGCAAAGCAATCATGTCTTCTCAAAATAACATGGCTAAAGAAAGCTATCCCAACAAAATCATATAGTCTGGTTATGCTCTATCTTCATCACACAAAGTATTTAATCATGCACAACCCCGATGACAAGCCAAGCAATTGTTTCATACTTTAGTATTCTCAAACTTTTTCAACTTTCATGCAATACATGAGCGTGAGCCATGGACATAGCACTATATGTGGAATAGAATGGTGGTTGTGGAGAAGACAAAAAAGGAGAAGATAGTCTCACATCAACTAGGCGTATCAACGGGCTATGGAGATGCCCTTTAATATATTTCAATGTGAGTGAGCATGGATTGCCATGCAGCGGATGCACCAGAGCTATAAATGTATGAAAGCTCAACAAAAGAAACTAAGTGGGTGTGCATCCAACTTGCTTGCTCATGAAGACCTAGGGTGTTTTCACTAAGCCTATCATTGGAATATACAAGCCAAGTTCTATAATGAAAAATTCCCACTAGTATATGAAAGTGACAACATAGAAGACACTCTATCATGAAGATCATGGTGCTACTTTGAAGCACAAGTGTGGTAAAAAGGATAGTAGCATTGTCCCTTCTCTCTTTTTCTCTCATTTTTTTTATTATTTGGCCTTTCTCTTTTTTTATTTGGCCTTTCTCCTTCTTCTTTTTTTAAGTCCGAAGTCTCATCCCGACTTGTGGGGGAATCATAGTCTCCATCATCCTTTCCTCACTTGGGACAATGCTCTAATAATGAAGATCATCACACTTTTATTTACTTACAACTCAAGATTACAACTCGATACTTAGAACAAAATATGATATATGAATGCCTCCGGCGGTGTACCGGGATATGCAATGAATCAAGAGTGACATGTATGGAAGAATTATGAAGGTGGCCTAGCCACAAATACGATGTCAACTACATGATCATGCAAGGAGCAATATGACAATGATGATGCGTGTCATAATAAACAGAACGGTGGAAAGTTGCATGGCAATATATCTCGGAATGGCTATGGAAATGCCATAATAGGTAGGTATGGTGACTATTTCGAGGAAGGTATATGGTAGGTGTATGATACCAACGAACGTTGCGCGGCACAAGAGACGCTAGCAATGGTGGAAGGGTGAGAGTGCGTATAATCCATGGACTCAACATTAGTCGTAAAGAACTCATATACTTATTGCAAAAATCTACAAGTCATTGAAAACAAAGTACTACACGCAAGTAGGAAAAGACCATCGCTCGTCCCCAACCGCCACTCATAAGGAAGTCAATCAATTAATAAATCATGCTCCAACTTCATCACAAAGCGGTTCACCATACGTGCATGCTACGGGAATCACAAACTTCAACACAAGTATTTTTTTTAATTCATAATTACTCCACTAGCATGACTCTAATATCACCATCCTTATATCTCAAAACAATTATCAAGCATCAAATTGATCATAGCATCCAATTCACTTTCTATGATAGTTTTTATTATACCCAACTTGGATGCCCATCATTCTAGGACCAATTTTATAACCATAGCAAATACCATGCTGTTCTAAAAGACTCTTAAAATAATATAAGTGAAGCATGAGAGATCAACAATTTCTACAAAATTAAACCACCGTCGTGCTCTAAAAGATATAAGTGAAGCACTAGAGCAAAGATTATCTAGCTCAAAAGATATAAGTGAAGCACATAGAGTATTCTAATAAATTCCAAGTCAAGTGGGTCTCTCCCAAAAGGTGTGTACAGCAAGGATGATTGTGGTAAACTAAAAAGCAAAGACTAACATCATACAAGACGCTCCAAGCAAAACACATATCATGTGGTGAATAAAATATAGCTCCAAGTAAAGTTACCGATAAACGAAGATGAAAGAGGGGATGCCTTCCGGGGCATCCCAAAGCTTACGCTTTTTGTTGTCCTTGGATATCTTGGCGTAACATGGGCATCCACAAGCTTGGTCTCTTGCCACTCCTTTCCATAGTCCATCAAATCTTTACCCAAAACTTGAAAACTTCACAACACAAAACTCAACAGGAAATCTCATAAGCTCCGTTAGTGCAAGAAAGAAAAACCACCACATAAGGTATTGTAATGAACTCATTCTTTATTTATATTTGTGTTAAACCTACTGTATTCCAACTTCTCTATGGTTCATACCCCCCGATACTAGCCATAGATGCAACAAAATAAGCAAACAACACACAAAAACAGAATCTGTCAAAAACAGAACAGTTTGTAGCAATCTGTAACTTTCAAATACTTCTGGAACTCTAAATATCCTAAGAAAATAGGAAGTCTTGGGAAATTTGTCTATTGATCTACAGCAAAACGAATCAACGCAAAAGCATGTTTCTGTGATTTATTAAAATTATTCTCATGCGTGCAAAAGTTTCTGTTTTTCAGCAGAATCAAATTAACTATCACCATAGGTTATCCTATAGGTTCTACTTGGCACAAACACTAATTAAAACATAAGACCACATCTAAACATAGGATAGATGAAATATTTATTACTAAACAGAAGCACAAAGCAAGGAACTAAAATAAAATTGGGTTGGCTCCCAACAAGCGCTATTGTTTAACGCCCCTAGCTAGGCATAAAAGCGAGAATAGATCTAAGTATTGCCATCTTTGGCATTCAATTCATAAGTAGCTCGCATGATAGATTCATAAGGTAATTTAACTTTCTTTCTAGCGAAGTGTTCCATGACTTTCCTTAATGGAAATTGGAATCTAATATTCCCTTCCTTCATATCAGCAATTGCACCAATCGTTCTAAGGAAAGGTCTGCCAAGAATAATAGGACATGAAAGATTGCAATCTATATCAAGAACGATAAAATCTACAGGCACATCATTTCTATTTGCAACAATAAGAACATCATTGATCCTTCCCATAGGTTTCTTAATGGTGGAATCCGCAAGGTGCAAGTTTAAAGAGCAATCATCAAAATCATGGAAACCTAGAATATCACATAAAATTTTGGGAATCGTGGAAACACTAGCACCCAAATCACACAAAGCATAGCACTCATGATCTTTAATTTTAATCTTTATAGTAGGTTCCCACTCATCATAAAGTTTTCTAGGTATAGAAACTTCCAACACAAGTTTTTCCTCAGAAGATTGCATCAAGGCATCAGCAGTATGTTTGGTAAAAGCTTTAATTTGACTATAAGCATGAGGAGAATTCAACACGGATTGCAACAAGGAAATACAATATATTAAAGAACAATTATCATAATTAAATTCCTTGAAATCCATAATAGTGGGTTCAACGCTATTTAAAGTTTTGACCTCTCCAATCCCACTTTTACCAAATTTAGCATCAAGATCTAAAAACTCTGAATCATTGGGACGCCTTTTAACTAAAGTTGACTCATCTCCAGTCCCATCATTATCAAGATTCATATTACAAAACAAAGATTTAATTGGGGACACATCAATAACTTTTAGATATTCATCATTATTTTCATCTAACCGTTCTGGTTTGGCAGCCATCTTATTGACCAAGGTGGCTTGCTTATCAGAAATTTGGGCTATTGATTTTTCAAGACGAGCAATCTAAGAATTCAAGCCATAAAATTCCTTAGACATATCATCAAGCTCTTTATTCATGTATTCCATAAAGCTTTTTTTTTCTTTAAGCTCTTTTCTAAAGAGACTATTATGCTCAAATTGTAAAGTCATAAAGCTTCTAATGTTTAATTCAATCTCTTCCAACCTTCTAAGATGAAGCTCGGTATTCTTAGGCAAAGCCATAATGGCAAATAGGCACACAAGAGGAAGCGAAAGAGAGAGGAGGTTGGGAAAGAGAGGCAAATAAAACGGCAAGGGTGAAGTGGGGGAGAGGAAAACGAGAGGCAAATGGCAAATAATGTAATGCGAGGGAGATGAGTTTGTGATGGGTACTTGGTATGTCTCGACTTGAGCGAAGACCTCCCTGGCAATGGCGCCAGAATTCCTTCTTGCTACCTCTTGAGCACTGCATTGGTTTTCCCTTGAAGAGGGAAGGGTGATGCAGCAAAGTAGTGTAAGTATTGCCCTTAGTTTTTGAGAACCAAGGTATCAATCCAGTAGGAGGCTCCTCAAAAGTCCCACGCACCTACACAAACAAACAAGAACCTCGCAACCAACGCGATAAAGGGGTTGTCAAGCCCTTCACGGTAACTTGCGAAAGTGAGATCTAATAGAGATAATAAGATAAGATAAATATTTTTGGTATTTTTATGATATAGATTGGAAAGTAAAAGATGCAAATAAAAGTAGATGGGAAACTTATATGATAAAAGATAGGCCCGGGGGCCATAGGTTTCACTAGTGGCTTCTCTCAAGATAGCATAAGTATTACGGTGGGTGAACAAATTACTGTCGAGCAATTGATAGAAAACTGCATAGTTATGAGATTATCTAGGCATGATCATGTATATAGGCATCACGCCCGCAACAAGTAGATCGAAATGATTCTGCATCTACTTCTATTACTCCACACATCGACCGACTCCTGCCTGCATCTAGAGTATTAAGTTCATAAGAACAGAGTAACGCATTAAGCAAGATGACATGATGTAGAGGGATAAACTCATGCAATATGATATAAACCCCATCTTTTTATCCTCGATGGCAACAATACAATACATGTCTTGCTGCCCCTGCTGTCACTGGGAAAGGACACCGCAAGATTGAACCCAAAGCTAAGCACTTCTCCCATTGCATGAAAGAACAATCTAGTAGGCCAAACCAAACTGATAATTCGAAGAGACTTGCAAAGATAACCAATCACACATAAAAGAATTCAGAGGAGATTCAAATATTTCTCATAGATAAACTTGATCATAAACCCACAATTCATCGGATCTCGACAAACACACCGCAAAAAGAGTTACATCGAATAGATCTCCAAGAAAATCGAGGAGAACTTGGTATTGAGAACCAAAGAGAGAGAAGAAGCCATCTAGCTAATAACTATGGACCCGAAGGTGTGTGGTAAACTACTCACAACTCATCGGAGAGGCCTTGGAGATGATGTAGAGGCCCTCCGTGGTCAATTCCCCCTCTGGCGAATAGCCGGCGAAGGCTCCAAGATGGGATCTCGCGGATACATAAGGTTGCGGCGGTGGAATTAGGTTTTCGTGGTGCTCCCCGATGTTTTCAGGGTACGGGAGTATATATAGGCGAAGGAAGTACGTCGGTGGAGCCATGAGGGGCCCACGAGGGTGGGGGCGCGCCCACCCCCTTAGGGCACACCGAGCACCCTCGTGGCCGCCTCGTTTGTTGCTTGACGTCCACTCCAAGTCTCCTGGTTTGCATTTGTTCCAAAAAGATCGCTCCCGAAGGTTTCATCCCGTTTGGACTCCGTTTGATATTCCTTTTTCTTCGAAACACTAAAATAGGCAAAAAACAGCAATTCGGGCTGGGCCTCCGGTTAGTAGGTTAGACCCAACAATGATATAAAAGTGTACAGTAAAGCCCATAAACATCCAAAACGGGTAATATAATAGCATGGAACAATCAAAAATAATAGATATGTTGGAGACGTATCAGCCCCCCTGGCCTATTAGGCCACCTCACTCCCCGAACCCTAACCCCTCCCGATCCCCACTCCCCCCACTCGTCCCTCCACACGCCTCTCTCCCCTTTTCCCTTCTGGATCGGGGAAGAGGGCCCTGTCGGTGTCAAAACCGGCGGATCTCGGGTAGGGGGTCCCGAACTGTGCGTCTAGGCGGATGGTAACAGGAGACAAGGGACACGGTGTTTTACCCAGGTTCGGGCCCTCTTGATGGAGGTAAAACCCTACGTCCTGCTTGATTGATATTGATATTGTGGATGTTTACAAGAGTGGATCTACCACGAGATCAAGGAGGCTAAACCCTAGAAGCTAGCCTATGGTATGATTGTAATGATTGTAGTTGTTCTACGGACTAGAGCCATCCGGTTTATATAGACACCGGAGAGGGCTAGGGTTACATAGAGTCGGTTACAATGGTAGGAGATCTACGTATCCGTATCGCCAAGCTTGCCTTCCACGCCAAGGGAAGTCCCATCAGGACACGGGACGAAGTCTTCAATCTTGTATCTTCATAGTCTTGGAGTCCGATCGATGATGATAGTCCGGCCGATGATAGTTCGGCTGATGATGGTAGTCCGGCTATCCGGACACCCCCTAATCCAGGACTCCCTCAGTAGCCCCTGAACCAGGCTTCAATGACGATAAGTCCGGTGCGTATATTGCTTGGCATTGCAAGGCGGGTTCCTCCTCCGAATGATAGAAGATTGTGAACACCAGGATAGTGTCCGGCTCTGCAAAATAAATTCCACATTCCACCGTAGAGAGAATAATATATACACAAGTTCAATCTGCTGACGTTTTTTGCAGCATGACGTCACGCCACTACCAAGCCATTACTTGAATCGTTTTTTACTCTACCACCTCAGCGCATTTAGCGAAGCGGTTTCCTTGGCACGTCTTGTCGAAGCAGAGATCGTGTTCCCCCTTAATCCGGGATTCTCATCAATACGGACGTGGGTAACCCAACCGCGCCATTGATGGTGACGCTTGGGGGATAAGCGAGTTTTACCAGGCCGGTGGGGGACGCGTAGACTTCGCCCGCCCATATAAGGGATAAGGATTCACCTTTTCACCTACGCCTTCTTCCTCCTTTGCTTATCCATCTCCGCGCACTCGAGCTCCAGCGCCCAAGCCCGCACATCTCGTCTCAACCTTCCCCAGTCATGTCTGGAGCGGGAGGCAAGTGGATGACCTCCTCCGTTACGGAGGAGCACATCGAAAGACTGCGCAGCGCCGGCTACCTGTCCGGCGACATCGCGCACCGGCTGCCCGACGAGGGGCAGCTCATCCCCACCCCCAGGCCCCATGAGAGGGTCGTTTTTCTTCCCCACTTCCTCCGCGGACTGGGCTTTCCACTTCACCCCTTTGTCCGGGGGCTCATGTTCTACTACGGCCTGGATTTCCATGATCTGGCGCCGAACTTCATCCTCAACATCTCGGCGTTTATCGTCGTGTGCGAGGCCTTCCTCTGCATCCAGCCCCACTTCGGCTTGTGGCTCAAGACCTTCAATGTCAAGCCGAAGGTAGTGAAGGGCACTCAAGCGGAGTGCGGAGGCGCCATGTTGGGCAAGATGCCCAACGTCCTTTGGTTCGAAGGGGCCTTCGTGGAATCCGTCAAGGGGTGGCAATCGGGGTGGTTCTATATCACCGAGCCGCGCGACCCTACGTGGGCGGCGGCCCCCGAGTTCAGATCTGGTATCCCCACGCAGCTCACCTCCTGGAAAGAGAAGGGCTTGCTGTGGGGTAGTTCGGAGGAGCTGACGGGACTCCAAGCCTGTATCCAGAAGCTGGTGAAGAAGCTCAGGCTGGTTAACATGGTCCAAGTCATGCTCGTCCGCCGGATTCTCCCATGCCAGGAGCGGGCATTCAATCTGTGGGAGTTCAATCCGGAACAGCACCAGGCGCTGAGCGGGCTCTTCGACACGACGTACGAAGGCGCCTGGAGGGTGCTGTTTAAGGGCGCCGAAGCCCCCGCATCCGCGACTGAAGATCGCGGATTTCGCTCGCAGCGCCAAGCCGACGAGGTAAGTGATTCTACCCCTTTACGGGACACTTGCTTTTCATAGTTTGACTCTATGCGGGTTTTAATTTCCCCTTTTCCTTTGACAGGACTGGATGAGGAAGGCGGAGCAGATTATCTGCCCGGCTCCTATGCCAGAAAACCCAGTAGACGCCCATCTAGCGAGGCTGCTGGTTCCGGCACCGCACGTGGTGCCGGAGAAGAAGGCCAAGAAGGAGGCCACGGGTGCTCGAAAGAGTTCCCGTTTTCAGGTGTCCGACGACTCCGGGGCGGACTCCTCCCCCGAAAACGAGGAGGAGAAAGAGGACTCTCTCCCAGAGGAGGGAGAGAGGAAGAGGAAGGCTTCCCCAACAGGGGAGGCCGAAGGGTCCAAGAGGGGAAGGACTATTCCCCCGGACAGCTCCGCCAACATCAACGTTGGCGAGGAAGAATGGCCTTCAAGGGCCAGGCCTCCGGCGAGATCGTAAGTATCCGGATTCCTGAATGATTTATAATTTCTTTTTCTGCGTCACATAGTGTCATTCTGATGCCGCATGCTGCCTGTAGTCCGGCCAATGATGATCTCCCCGCTTCATCGAGCGGGTCGTTGGCTCCGTCGGATGTAGACTCCATCCCGACCGCCTCCACCCCTCGCGACACCGAGGACGCCGAGGTGGGATCCCAAGAAGGGACCCATCAGGGGGAGGCTCCGGAGGCGCCACAAGGCGGCCTCCCGGACTTTGCGCCGGACTCCACATCAGAACCCGCAGTGGTTCCGGAGTCCGGCCGGCGGCCCCTTCGCACGAAGGGCAAGACCGTGACGCCGGCAGCTTCCGTCCAACCGGAGGCGCCGGACAATTTGTTGGAGGCGCTGCAGAGCGCTTCCATCGAGGAAGAACACCGCACTATTATGAGTGCGGTGATTCAGAAGGTACAGCTTGCCAAGAGCGGGCTGACCGAAGCCTGCAGTAGCCTTCTATCAGGCTTTGAGGTAAGAAGTTAAAAATATGCAATGTAATACCGCATAGACAGTAGCCCCTGATGCTCGGTTCGGTGTTCGGAAAGAAAAGCCGGACTGAGGATCTGAAAAAAAGAAGATATACGCAGGGTTGCTAAAAAATTATGTCAATATGGGTTGCAGGCTGCGCTGCTGACCTCTGCCGCACTGACTGCGGAGGTCGGTGCTTTGAAGCAGGAGCTCGAGCGGTCCGAGCAAGAGCTCGGCCGCGCCAAGAAGCAGCTCCAGGACAAAGAAGGTGAGTAACACCACTTTGAACTTGTACCTTACAGAAAAGGATTTAGGTTGCAACAAAAAATAACAAGGATAACATGGGTACTGCAGGGGCCACGAACGAGGTGGCGACCCTGAAGGAGGCCGTGTCCGCGGCCGAACGCAATGCGGCCGCGGAACGGGCAGAGCGAGAAAAGCAGGAGGCGCGGGTGGCGGTGGTTCGGCAAGAGCTCCAGGCTCTCATGGAAAAGCATGAGAGTTTGGAGCGTGACTCAAAGACTCGAGAGTCCGAGCTTGCCTCGGCTCTCGAAAGTGCCAAAACTGCCAAGGCCGATGCCCATAAGTCCCTTCAGGAGATTGAGTTGGTGAGGAAGATAGCGGCGGGTAAGGCATTTTTCATGCAAAGCAAGCATGTGAATGTAAATTACGTGTTACTTACCCGAATTCGGAGCTCTCCAGGGGCGTTTGCAGATCTGCCTCGCAGCGTGTCTGATGCCGCCGCATTCTACCGAGCCGAGGAGGGGAGCTCAACGGAGAAGGTCTTCTGGTCTCAGTATGCTGAGGCCGGCCATCCGGTGCCCCCTAGCGACCAGCTGAAGCAGCTGGTCGAGCTCCACAAGGTGGCCGAGCAGGCCATGAAGGGCCTCATAGTCCGGCTGTGGCCTGGAGAGGCCATGCCTGGGAGCTACTTCGGCCTCGTGCGACGGTTGGTGGATGCGTGCCCCTGGGTGGAGGTTATCAAGCGCTCCGCCTGTATTGAAGGTGCTCGTCGGGCCCTTGCCCGCGCAAAGGTGCATTGGGGCAAGCTGGATGCGGAGAAGCTAATCACTGACGCGCCACCAGCGGGCAAGGAATATCGTACGCCCGAGATGTACTATAAGACTGTCCTGAAGGGTGCCCGCAAGATTGCGGATGAGTGCCCCAGGGATGTAATTATTGAGTAAATTCGCAATGTGTTATCCTGTGCGCTGAAAACTTTGTTCATATGCGCTAAGCAACGCTTGTTAATTTAAAATATTACCTTCTGTGCGGCCGTTTATTAAATCTGAGAGATGGCAAGTCGTCGGCTTCAGCCCCCATGCCACGAGTGCTGGGGTGTTCGGGATAAACTTGAGCACTCTTGTTCCCATTTTTGGGTCCATCTAGGGAGGCGCTCAACACAACGAACAAGGCAACCGGACTTATAGTGCTTGAACACTCTCACTTAGCCATAGAATTCTATAATTTTAAATTTCGGCGAAGCCCCTAGTATTCGGAAGACCGAATTCGGGGCGCTATCCACGCCTTCGTCGGACATTATCCGGTACTTCGCTCGAAGCGGCGTAGGTCTTTAAGGACCCGAAAAGACCTCTCGAACAGCGACCAGTCTCTCGCCTTATCATGACAGTCAGTTTTAGCTTTCTCCACTGAGGCGTTAACCCGGCTCAACCGGGGCGCAATCGCAGTGGTTCTCCCAGTGCTACCTTAGCCGATAGAACGGAACGTAAGGTGCCAAACATGGGAGCCGGGCAAACCCAACTATTGACCCAAGACATGATTCGGAGCCGATTCATATAATGCTATAAGTTCGGGGTGCCGCACTTGTGAAAGTGTGCGGACTTTATCACACCATAATGCGGGGAACATAAGCCCCTGGTGTATTTGGCCGTACCAAAATGTACGGATGCAACATGTCGTAAATGAACATATATATATATAAGGTAATGCAATTATGGGCAAAAAGTGCTGCATTTTATTCGAGAAGATATGCTATGAGTGCGGAATGATACAAATAGTGCGGAAAGCAAGGGATTGGACGAATTAAAGGCGTCTCCCTCCAGGGGTAGGCCGCGGAATGGTGTATTTAACAAATTTAATGCTCGTAATGGAGACCACCTGAGTGTTCGTCGCAGCCTTTGTCCCTCCCTGGCTGTTGCATCATGAGTTCGGCAGGTTCGCCGCCGGACAGAGTTCTGTATAAAAAAGAGAGAAATAAAAGATAAAAAGAGCGACACACTTGGGAGCCCCTGGTGTGGTCGAACCGCACTCTGGGTCTGTTGTGGTTGTGCCTCTCCCCCTATGCCCATGGTATCTCCAGGGCGTAATTATGTACGCGGAGAGTTTGTCTTACAATTGTGCGAGGGCTGGGGTTGAGGCCGCATTGCTACGCGTGCTCGGAACGTGCCAGGTGGTCTTGGTTGATGTTGCTCCGGGCGCGTTTGGCCGTGTCCGGTCGTTTAACGGCCGGACTCGAAAATTGCCTTAAAAGGCTGCTCTGTACTTCTGCCGCGAGAGCCGCTGTATGTTCCTCCGTTCGGAGGGAGCGTTCCGTGTTTCCATTGACCGTGATGACTCCACGAGGGCCTGGCATCTTGAGCTTAAGGTATGCATAATGCGGCACCGCGTTGAATTTTGCGAACGCGGTTCGTCCGAGCAGAGCGTGATAGCCACTGCGGAATGGGACTATGTCGAAGATTAACTCCTCGCTTCGGAAATTATCCGGGGATCCGAAGACCACTTCCAGTGTAACTGAGCCTGTACAACTGGCCTCGACACCTGGTATGACGCCTTTGAAGGTTGTCTTTGTAGGTTTAATCCTTGAAGGGTCTATGCCCATCTTGCGCACTGTATCCTGATAAAGCAGGTTCAGGCTACTGCCGCCGTCCATCAGGACTCTCGTGAGGTGAAATCCATCGACGATTGGGTCTAAAACCAATGCGGCGAATCCGCCATGGCGGATACTGGTCGGATGGTCTCTTCGATCGAAAGTGATCGGGCAAGAGGACCATGGGTTGAATTTTGGGGCGACTGGCTCCATCGCGTATACGTCCCTTAGTGCACGCTTCCGCTCCCTCTTGGGTATATGCGTTGCGTATATCATGTTTACCGTCCGAACTTGAGGGGGGAATCCCTTTTGTCCTCTGTTGTTCGGCGGCCGGGTCTCTTCCTCGTCATCGCTGTGTAGCCCCTTGTCATTGTTTTCGGCGATTAATTTGCCTGCCTGCTTGAATACCCAACAATCTCTGTTGGTGTGGTTAGCTGGCTTTTCGGGGGTTCCATGTATTTGACAGGAGCGGTCGAGTATTCGGTCCAAATTGGACGGGCCCGGAGTGGTTCTTTTGAATGGCTTCTTCCGTTGACCGGGCTTGGAGCCTCGGAATCCGGCGTTGACTGCCGTATCCTCATTGCTGTCGCCGTTAATGCGGCGTTTGTTTTTGTTTCGACGCGACCTGCCATTGCGGTCCTTGGTATCCGGACTGCCAGCGTTTTTGCTGAGGTTGTTGCTGCGAGCTAGCCAGCTATCCTCTCCCGCACAGAAGCGGGTCATGAGTGATGTGAGGGCTGCCATGGATTTCGGCTTTTCCTGTCCTAGGTGCCGGGCCAGCCACTCGTCGCGGATGTTATGTTTGAAGGCAGCGAGGGCCTCTGCATCCGGACAGTCGACGATTTGATTTTTCTTTGTTAAGAACCGTGTCCAGAATTGCCTGGCCGATTCGTCTGGCTGCTGGATTATGTGGCTTAGGTCATCTGCGTCCGGTGGTCGCACATACGTGCCCTGGAAGTTGTCGAGGAATGCGGCTTCCAGGTCTTCCCAGCATCCAATTGACTCTGCGGGCAGGCTGTTAAGCCAATGCCGAGCTGGTCCTTTAAGCTTGAGCGGGAGATATTTGATGGCGTGAAGATCGTCGCCGCGGGCCATATGTATATGGAGGAGATAATCCTCAATCCAAACCGCGGGGTCTGTTGTGCCATCGTAGGATTCGATATTAACGGGTTTAAACCCTTCAGGGATTTGATGATCCATTACTTCGTCAGTGAAGCATAGTGGGTGCGCGGCGCCTCTGTATTGAGCAATATCGCGACGTAGCTCGAGAGAGCGTTGTCTGCTGTGTTCGGCCCGGCCGGAGTAGTTGTATCCGGCGCGACGGTATTCGTCGTGGGTCTTGGGGCGCCCACGTGATCCATAGATAGATCTGGATTGTCTTGCCTTGTCCTCCAATATATCCCGCAAGTCCGGCGCGTTCCCCCGTGGCTTCATGCTTTTTGAGCGATGCCGGGGTACGGTTTTGGTGGAGGGCTTGCACGCCTCTCTGTCGCGGCCACGAGGTGGTCGGTCTGCCGTATTGTGCGCTGGTGATGCAGGTTTGTACGCTTCCTCCTCTAGTCGGGGGAGCAACTTGCGTTTTGGGTAACTTTTGGAGGGGCGTTCGAGTTCATACTCTTCGGCCGCGAGGACCTCGGTCCATCTGTCGGCCAGTAGGTCTTGATCAGCTTGAAGCTGTTGCTGCTTTTTCTTTAGGCTGTTTGCCGTGGCCATTAGCCTGCGTCTGAAACGCTCTTGTTCGACGGGATCCTCAGGCACGACGAATTCGTCGTCGTCGAGGCTTGCCTCGTCTCCGGAGGGAGGTAAGTAATTATCATCCTCGACCTCTTCGTCTGCCGCCCTCTCGTGAGGGCTTGCTTCTGCCTCCTCCTGCGCTGGATCGTGCTGGAGGGGGTTGTCTTCGGCACTTTCTGGGGTGTTATTATCTCCTGTGCCGGAATCTCTATTCTTGCTGTGGCGGGATTTAGAGCGGCGCCGCTGATGTCGGCGCTTGGGCTGTTTCTTTAAGGAATCGGCCTCCGTTGCTTCTTCGCCGTCCCCATCTTTTGGGGTGTCCACCATGTATATGTCGTATGACGAGGTGGTCTTCCAGTGTCCTGTAGGCACTGGTTCTTGATAGTCTCCGGCATCGTCGTCCATACCGTCGATGTCTTCGGAGTCGTAGTCGAGTACGTCGGTTAGATCGTCGACGGTGGCTACGAAGTGGGTGGTGGGTGGGCTCTGAATTTCTTCGTCGTCCGCGTCCCAACCATCCTGGCCGTAGTTCGGCCAGGGCTCTCCGGATAGCGAGAGATGCTTCAGCGAATTTAAGATATCGCCGAAGGGTGAGTGCTGAAAGATGTCCGCAGCGGTGAATTCCATGATCGGCGCCCAGTCGGATTCGACTGGCAGGGGCGCAGGAGGTTCGGTCGGAGAGTCCGGCACCTCGGAGTCATGAGCTTTATGCGGGACAAGGTAAGTGTTCGGCTCCATCGCCGTAGAAGTTGCAGCTCCCGAGGCGGTGTCCAGCCATCCGTCCTCGATCTGAGCGATCGGCTCCGGACTATGGGTCGGAGCGGATTCGTGTGCGGCCTCCAAGGTGCTGTCCGGCGGCAGAGTTAGGTCGTGCCCATCGTGACAGCGCGGCACGCTCGGCTGTGGCTCAGATCCATCGAAGATCAAGTCCCCGCGGATATCGGCCGTGAAGTTTAGGCTTCCAAACCTGACCTGACGGCCAGGGGCGTAGCTTTCGATCTGCTCCAGATGGCCAAGTGAGTTGGCCCGCAGTGCGAAGCCGCCGAATACGAAGATCTGTCCGGGGAGAAAAGTCTCACCCAGGACTGCGTCGTTGTCGATTGAAGAGGCCATCAAGCCTATCGGTGACGACACAGAGGAACTCTCAATGAAAGCACCAATGTCGGTGTCAAAACCGGCGGATCTCGGGTAGGGGGTCCCGAACTGTGCGTCTAGGCGGATGGTAACAGGAGACAAGGGACACGATGTTTTACCCAGGTTCGGGCCCTCTTGATGGAGGTAAAACCCTACGTCCTGCTTGATTGATATTGATATTGTGGATGTTTACAAGAGTGGATCTACCACGAGATCAAGGAGGCTAAACCCTAGAAGCTAGCCTATGGTATGATTGTAATGGTTGTTGTTGTGTCCTACGGACTAGAGCCATCCGGTTTATATAGACACCGGAGAGGGCTAGGGTTACATAGAGTCGGTTACAATGGTAGGAGATCTACGTTTCCGTATCACCAAGCTTGCCTTCCACGCCAAGGAAAGTCCCATCCGGACACGGGACGAAGTCTTCAATCTTGTATCATCATAGTCTTGGAGTCCGGTCGATGATGATAGCCCGGCCGATGATAGTTCGGCTGATGATGGTAGTCCGGCTATCCGGACACCCCCTAATCCAGGACTCCCTCAGGCCCCGACCCCTTCGCCATGTTGCCCGCCGCCGGAGAACCCCCCTGCCTGACGCCTCCCTCCTCCCCGAAGCCCCCTCGCTGCAACGCCTCAAGCGCCGCTGCCTCAACCCCGCCGCCAACCGACGCCACGCCATTGCCGAACCTTCCCCCCTCACCGGATCATCCCCGTCCTCCTCCACAGCGGCTCCATCGCATCGTCACTGTCCTTGTCGTCGACCACCGCCGCCCCGAGCTCTGTTGCCTCCTCGAGCTCGCTTTAGCACCTCTATAGGGCCCCATGAGCATGCTCCCCTCTTCCCCCTTCCCGTTCCTCTGCCTTGGCCTGCGCCCCCCGCATCGCGGTTGCCTGCTCGACGACCGCGGCCTCCCAAACGAGTGCATGGTTGCATCCCGCCTAGCACGCCCGGCCACCCTCGCCTTGCATTAGCTCCCTCCCATGCGCGCCAGCGATGCCATGCGCACTCACACGCGACCCCGTCTGTCGTGGCCTCTCCCCGCTGATGCTTCTGCTGCCGCTGTCGGCGCCCTCCCGCTCGCCGGCCGCACCCCTGCGTGCGTCCGCTCGCCTGACCTCGCATGCGCCCGCCCCCTGTCCCACCGTTGCCTCCGGCCGCGGCCCCGGCTGGCCGCGCCCGGGTCCGATGCCCGGCGACTGCTGAGGGAGTCCTGGATTAGGGGGGTATCTGGACGACCGGACTATATACTTCGTTCGGACTATTGGAGCGTGAAGATACAAGACTCAAGACTCCGTCCCGTGTCCGGAAGGGACTCTCCTTTGCGTGGAAGACAAGCTTGGTGGTCCGGATATTGTATTTCCTTCCTTGTAACCGACTCCGTGTAAACCCTAGCCCTCTCCAGTGTCTATATAAACCGGAGAGGTTGGTCCTTAGAAGGCCGATCACAATCATAATCATCATAGGCTAGCTTCTAGGGTTTAGCCTTTACGATCTCGTGGTAGATCTACTCTTGTACTACTCATATCATCAATATCAATCAAGCAGGAAGTAGGGTTTTACCTCCATCGAGAGGGACCGAACCTGGGTAAACATTGTGTCCCTTGCTTCCTGTTACCATCAGCCTAAGATGCACAGATGGGGACCCCCTACCCGAGATCCGTCGGTTTTGACACCGACATTGGTGCTTTCATTGAGAGTTCCTCTTGTCGCTGCTGCAAGGCTTGATGGCGCCTTCAATCGTCAACAACACGGTCCAGGGTGAGAATTTTCTCCCCGGACAAATCTTCGTGTTCGGCGGCTTCGCGCTGCGTGCCAATTCTCTTGGCCAACTGGAGCAGATCGACATCTACGCCCCTAGCCACCAGGTCAGGTTCAGAAACCTAAACTACACGGCCAATATCTGCGGAGACTTGATCTTTGACGGAATCGGGCCTGAGCCAGGAGCGCCGGATAGTCATGATGAGCACGGCTTAGACCTGCCGTCGGACAACACTCGGGATATCACCCCTGCGGTAGCCTCGAACCTAAATCCAGAGCAGACTGCATTTCCCAAGGACGGGTGGATGGACCCCGCCCCGCAGGCCGCACACTCATCGGCGGTAGAGCCGAACACAGACCTTACCTCCAAGGAAGCCTGTGACACCGGACCCCCGGACTCGTATCTGGCTGTAGGTTCCAGACCGCGCGCTCCCAAGCCCGCCGAGCCTGGTTGGGCTCCGGTAATGGAGTTTACCACTGCAGATATCTTCCAGCACTCGCCCTTTGGCGACATGCTGAACTCGTTAAAGTCTCTCTCTTTAACAGGAGACTCTCATCCGAACTATGTCCGACTCAAGTGGGAAGCAGGCGATGAAGGAATTCGTTGCCCACCCACCACCCATTTCATTGCCACGGTCGATGAATTAACCGATGTGCTAGACCTCGACTCCAAAGACATCGATGGTATGGACGACGATGCAGGAGAAGAATAGTAACCACTGCTCACAGGGCGGTGGACAGCCACCCTGTCGTACGATATATACATGGTGGACACGCCTAAGGAGGACGACAGCGACAATCCGGAAGATAAAACCCCCGGGCAAAAACCAAAGCGACGGTGCAGACGCCGCTCCAAATCCAGCAACAGTAAAAATAGTGACAAGAGCGCCAGAAAGATCGACATCCCAGTCAACTCCGAAGGCAACAACGACCATACGGACCCGGCGATGGAGCAGGACAAGCCAGGTCACGCCGAACACAGTTCGGAGCAGACGCCCGATCACAATGATCCCGAGGGACGAGTTCATCAAACTGCCCCAGAACAAGAACACAGTCTGGATGATGATGCATTCATCATCCCGGAAACACGCATGGAACGAGATAACCTCCACAGAAGACTTATGGCCACTGCGAGAAGTCTAAAAAAAGCAGAAGCAACGGCTAAAGGCCGCACATGAAACGCTCAATTGCAGATGGAATAAAGTGCTAGACACTAAAGAAAGATACAGCTATGATCGCCATACAAAGAGCTATCCAAAACGCAAGCTACTGCCAGAATTCGACTACGAGGCCGCCCCACCAAAGAATAACACGACCAGGAGGCCGGACGAACCACTTCATAACCGTAGCAGAGCAGCTACCGACGCCGCGCACGATTTACGTGAGCACCTGGATAAGAAAGCCGGCGCGGCTAGGTCCATCTACGGATCTAAAGGACACACCCCGGCGCGGGACTATGGTCACCAAAACGATCATACCAATCGAATACCAGTTCGGAATAAACACCGGACACAACAACAACCGACGGCATGCCACAGCACGTCCAGATACAGAGGAGCTGCTCACCCCCTGTGCTTTACCGAAGAAGTACTGGACCATGAATTTCCACAGGGTTTTAAACATGTGAACATAGAGGCATACGACGGAACGACAGACCCAGGGGTCTAGATTGAGGACTTTATCCTGCATATACACATGGCTCGTGGGGATGACCTCCACGCCATCAAATACCTTCCCCTCAAGTTGAAGGGACCAGCTCGACACTGGTTGAAAAGCCTCCCCGAAAATTCAATTGGGAGTTGGGAGGAACTCGAGGACACTTTCAGGGCCAATTTTCAAGGGACTTATGTCCGGCCTCCGGATGCGGACGATTTAAGTCACATAATCCAATAGCCCGGAGAGTCCGCCCGCAAGCTTTAGAACACATTCCTCACTAAGAAGAATCAAATTGTCGATTGTCCGGATGCCGAAGCCTTAGCGGCATTCAAACATAGCATCCATGACGAGTGGCTCGCCAGACACCTTGGCCAAGAAAAGCCAAGGACAATGGCAGCCTTAACAAGCCTTATGACCCGCTTTTGCGTGGGTGAAGATAGCTGGTTGGCCCGTAAAGGCACCAGCGACCCAAGCACATCCGAAATAAGGGATGACAACGGGAAGCCACGACGTAATAAAAACAAACGTCAAAACAAGGAAGAGAGCCCGGATAACACAACGGTCAACGCCGGATTCAGGGGCTCTCGACCCGATCAGCAAAAGAAGCCATTTAAAGGCAGTAAAGAGGGACCGTTCGGTCTGAACAGAGTCCTGGATATACTGTGCCAAATTCATGGCACCCCCGACAAACCTGCGAACCACACGCACAGAGAGTGCTGGGTCTTCAAGCAGGACGACAAATTAAATGCCGAACACAAGGGAAGGGAAACACCAAGTGAAGACGAGGATGAACCTCGCCAACCGAACACTGGGGGACAGAAAAAATTCCCACCAGAGGTTAAAGCAGTAAACATGATCCACGCGACTCACACATCCACGAGAAGGCACGAATGCGCGCCCAGAGACGCGTACGCTATAGAGCCCATCGTACCCACACCTAACTACTGGTTGGCTTGTCCGATCACGATCGATCACACGGACTACTTGATTAGTATTCAGCGCGGAGGATCAGAGGCCTTGGTGCTTGACCCAATAATCGACGGATACCATCTCACCCACGTCCTCATGGACGGCGGCAGTAGTCTCAATTTAATATACCAGGACACTATCCGCAGGATGGGGATAGACCCATCCAGAATCAGCCAAAGCAACACCACCTTTGAAGGGGTGATACCAGGCGTTGAAGCCTACGGCAGGGGCTTCGTCGCGCTGGAGGTAACATTCGGCTCCCGAGGCAACTCCAGAAGCGAAGAACTACTCTTCACCATCGCACCCTTCCAAAGCGGCTATCACGCATTGCTTGGAAGAGCGGCCTTCGCCCGCTTCAACGCAGTACCACACTATGCCTACCTTACACTCAAGATGCCCGGTCCACGTGGCGTCATCATCGTTAACGGAAACACAGAGCGCACTTCACGCGCAGAGGAATACGCGACGGCTCTAGCGGTCGGACTCTAAGCGGCCTCCGATACCAAAAAGCATGACTGGTCGTTAAGACCACGGACACGGTTAGACGAGTCCGGCGGCCCAGATAAAAATGAACCAGGGCGCCGTATATGTAATTCCATAGAGGACACCAGGGGCTATAAATATTTAAACAAACCCCACCATTGGATTAACCTTATTTACAGGCCAATGCCTTACACTTTTATCATCCATCGCACGTTCACGTCGTACTCTTTTTACATGAGTTTTTCTTTTTTTACAAACACAATGCGTGTGATACCCTTCCAGGAAACGGCACAACAGAGACAAAGGCGCAGACGTGCAGCAGGGCCCCGCTCAAAGGTTTCTCTTTAGATTAAGCCCATGTGTAAACCTTTTATATTGCCTCTTGTTGTTTACACATCCCATGGGTACTATACCCACAGAGGATACTGCCATTATTGGAATTTCGCCACGACAGACCAATGCACGTACCTGGAAATACAAGGTTTATAATGAAAGGGTGCTCTTCAGCCCATTTTCTGTTACAAAGTCTGAATACCTTCGGGAGTGTTCGGCGTCACGAGTTTGGCCTTATATGCATCAGCTCTGAATCATGTCTTTGGTCAAATGTTGGGTTTGCCCGGCTCTTGGGTTTGCCGCCTTACGTTCCGTTCTTATCAGCTAAGGCGGCCAAAGGAGAACTACTGTGATAGTGCCCTAGTTATTCCGGATGAGCACCTCAGTAGAGAAAGCCGAAAACTGACTGTCATGATATAGCGAGAGACTGTTCAACCACTCTAAGACTTACCGGAATCTTTAGGATTCCTCCGCATTAACGAAGGACCGTTTCCCGGTCATGTACACATGCGTCCGTATTCGGATGCACGCAAAAGTACTAGGGGATACATAGTAGCCCCACCGTCAAACTCCTATGGCTAAGTGAAAGTGTTACAGCTATATAGTCCGGTTGCCCAGTTCGACGTGCGATCACCTCCTTAATGGACCAAGACGTTGGATCAAGTGTGATTATGCATATTTTTTGCGAACACCCCTGCATTGTATGCGTGGGGGCTGAAGCCAACGACTGCTAACTTTCAGAATTACACATATACATAAAAACGTCCGCACAGGAGGCACAAATAATACTTTCGGGCAATAAGTATAAACACAGCCTCATAATCAAAATAAGATTGTTTTTACAATGACACGAGTTGTCACTCGAACATGACACTCTTCGAGCACTGAGCCTCTATTAAACGAGCACCTTCTGTTACCTGCTCCAAGTAGTGCTCGGCCGGATCCTGGCCTCCCGCCGGATTCTGGGTCACAATGAGGGTGGCCTCCATATCTGTCCAATATGCCTTCACACGGGCAAGTGCCATCTGTGCACCCTCTATACACACCGACCTCCTCGTGGCATCAATTCGAGATACGGCACCGAGGAATTGTTGCACCAAACCAAAATAAATGTTCGGCTTCGGCTCCTTCGGCCAAAGATGGTCTATTACAGACCGCATGGCAAGCCCGGACAGCCTATGAAGTTCCGCCATGGCAGCCATCTTCTCACTCAACGGCAATGGGCGTGCAGGAGAATTGAATTGGGACCAGAATAGCTTCTCCACTTCTTTATCACCTTGATCTTTGAAAAACTTGGCGGCATCAGTTGTACTCTTCGCCAAGTCTGCATAAGCATCTGCAGGACTCCAGTGTTGATCCAGGAGAGCATACTTCGGATCCAAAAACTTCACCCGCAGTAAGTAGGAGCCCCGGGCCGCGATTTTTCTGGCCTGTCGAAGCTCCTCTACACATCACTGGCTTCGGTCCGCATCTCCTTGGCCGCATTAAGTGCTTTGTTCAGGTCATCCGAATTAACCTTATTCTCCTTTTCAAGGAGCTCATACCGGTCGGCGGCATTTTTCAACTCCACAGCCATTTCAGCTATCTTGTCTTCGCTTCGGCGATGAGCAGCCTGTTCGGCTCTCAACTCTTCGGCCGCCTTTAGGGCAGCCGCATTGCTAGCCCGAGCTTGTTCCTTGGCCAGGGCAAGTTCCGCCCTCAGGGCTTCCACGGCAGCAGCTCTGTCTGCAGTCCAAACAGTCGCATTAATATTATGCCCCTCTCATATTTTCCTATACAACATAATAAGGAAAGCAGAGCACATACCTTGTGACTCGTTGAGCCGCTCGTTCACCAGCGTGATATCGGCATCAATAGATCTGATCTGCCTCCTTAGTTCGGCAACTTCAACGGACTGGTCGGCTGCCGGACCCTTAGATACCTGCGCACATGTATAGCACAATCATTACTTATGAAATATGATCCTCCGTTTGCCGCCTAGGGCGGGCAACCAGAGTCTCAGGGGCTACTATCCATATGGAGCACACCTAGCGCGTGCCTCACAGCCAAAAAATTGTGTATTTTTCACAACATACCTCAAAGCCTCTGAGCAGGCTCGTAAATGCTTCATTCAAACCGCTTGTGGCGATGAAATCTTCTTGAGAACCATGCTCATTAATGAGCGGTGCTCCTCCGAGAGCGCAGCTCGCTCCAGAAGGCCCGTCAGTATGTCCGGCCGGACACCGAACTATGCCGTACCCTTCTCATCGCCCCTCGTGGGAGCCGAACGCTCCGGGCTCAGGGCGGCTGACGGATTAGCTTCTGGCTTCAGCAAATCCGGACTCCTCCGTGACGACACCTCGGTGTCGCCCACCTCATGAGGCGGAGAGGCTGGTGGGGTCTCACTCTCCATCATCTCCGGAGGAGGATCCCCCAAAGACGAACTCTGTTGAGAAGACCTGCTAGCCAGACTGCAAAGAATGGATCCTGTTTAGTGTACTCGGAGAAAAATAGTACCTTCGAATTTACGGGTAACTTACAGCTCGTTGGAGGGCTAGCCCGTTGGAGGGCTAGCCCGTTGGCGGGCATGACGCGGTAAGGACGCCCTTCGGGGCAGGGCCCCCTGGTGATGCTTTCTTCCCCTGCTTGGGCACCTTCGTCTCCAAGTCTTCGGAGGCGGCCCTCTTCTTCCCGCGCGGGGAGGAGGCTTTAGACTCCCCTTCTCGACTATCCTCCTTAGGGGAGGTAGCAATTCCCCCAGTTTGGATGCGTAGTGTGTAAAGTTCGGTTTCTCTGTTCTTCCCTTCGTCTTTCCCTGAGGGCATTTTCCTGAGCACCCGGCCAAGCATCTTGGCAATGGTTGGACTAGGCGAGCCTTCGGGAAGTGGCGTCGGACACCTGATTCTCTCCGCCTTGCTGAGCCATTCCTGGCCACGGAGGGTTTTCAGCATAATGACTATGACAAATATAAATGAAGTGTCCGGTTTCAAGGTTACTTACTTGGGTATCTAGGTGATTGCAGCTTAGGCCCGCATCCTCGGTGGTGTCCAGACACTTTACTTGTGGTCCGAAGAATAATTTACACATCCCTTCGAGCTTCAGGCCGAAGAAGTGCTTAATAGTCCGCGGACCCTCTGGATTGAACTCCCACATCCGGAGAGGCCAGCGTTTGCATGGCAACATCCGTCGGATTAGCATTACTTGAATTATGCTAATAAGGTTAATGTCCTTCTCAAGAAGCTCCCTAATATGGCTCTGCAGTATTGGAACATCACTAGCGGGCCCCCAATTTCGTCCTACATTGGTCCATGATGCCAATTGTGATGGAGGGCCCGAGCGGAACTTGGGGGCGGCCGCCCACTTTGTGCCTCGGGTAGCCGTGACATAAAACCACCTCCGCTGCCACACATCGAATACTTCTGGGAAAGAACCCTCTGGCCATGGGGCATCGATGTTCCTGCTTATTATGGCACCTCCGCACTCAGCATGTCGCCCCTCGATCATCTTCGGCTTCACATTGAAGGTCTTGAACCATAAGCCGAAGTGTGGAGTGACGTGGAGAAAAGCCTCGCACACAATGATGAATGACGAGATATGGAGGATAGCGTCCGGAGCTAGATCATGAAAATCTAACACGTAATAGAACATGAGCCCCTCACAAAGGGATCAAGGGTGAGGCCCAAGCCGCGGAGGAAGTGAGTAACAAATACGACGCTCTCGTTAGGCTTGGGAGTTGGGATGAACTGCCCTCGAGCAGGAAGCCTGTGCTGGATATCGGCAGTCAGATATCCAACCTCCCTAAGCCTCGCAATGTCCTCCTCTTGAATCGAGGAGGCCACCCACCGGCCTTGAGAGTTGGATCCGGACATATCGGATGATCTGGGGTGTTTGACCTTGGGTCTCGGGTGTTAGAACTCGAGGTGCAAAAAGGCGCAAGGGTGGTGGAAAAGAGGCATAGGCCTTGGCCCCTTTATAAAGGGGGTGAATATCAAGAGTCCTCAGCGTGACCGCTTGAAACTTATCTAAAAACACATGGAGTCATACCAACGGTCGTCATGGGGTTGTGCATGCCCGTATTGATGGAAGATCCCGTAATAAGAGGAACACGATCTCTGCTTTGGCAGGGCGTGCCAATAAAACCGCCTCGCAACGCGAGTCGAGGTGGTCCAAGAAACACCGGTTCCTGTTGTGCCGGGCCACGATGCAAGGGCATGACGTACAAAGATTGCCAGCAGATCAAATTTATGCTATGTTCCCTACGATGGTATGTGAGGATCATCTCGCAGATCTGGACACGGTCTGAGTGTTCAATAATTACTTTGGAGTATTCGGAGATGGAACCCGCCTTGCAATGCCGAAGACAAGACTGCGCGCCGGACTCATCGTCATTGAAGCCTGTTTCAGGGGCTACTGAGGGAGTCCTAGATTAGGGGGGTATCCGGACGACCAGACTATATACTTCGTCCGGACTATTGGAGCGTGAAGATACAAGACTCAAGACTATGTCCCGTGTCCGGAGGGGACTCTCCTTTGCGTGGAAGACAAGCTTGGCGGTCCGGATATTGTATTTCCTTCCTTGTAACCGACTTTGTATAACCCCTAGCCCTCTTCGGTGTCTATATAAACCGGATAGGTTGGTCCTGAGAAGGCCGATCACAATCATAATCATCATAGGCTAGCTTCTAGGGTTTAGCCTTTACGATCTCGTGGTAGATCTACTCTTGTACTACTCATATCATCAATATAAATCAAGCAGGAAGTAGGCTTTTACCTCCATCAAGAGGGCTCGAACCTGGGTAAACATTGTGTCCCTTGCTTCCTGTTACCATCAGCCTAAGACGCACAGATCGGGACCCCCTACCCGAGATCCGCCGGTTTTGACACCGACATCTGCCCCAGCGTCCGTACCCGCACCCGTTAGCCCGTTAGGCCCTGGGCCTATGACAGATAGGGCCCCACGCCCCTTTAAAAAAACACTTCAAAAAGATATAAAAATAATAATTAATAATTTAATTAATCAATAATTAACTTAATTAAAGTTTGCTTAATTAACTAACTAATTTGTAGTTAGTTTAAAATGGGTCAATGACAGGAGGGCCCCACCCCCTTGTTGACCAGTCAAGCGTTGACTGGTCAACTGGGACCCCCTGGACCCACATGTCATCCCCTGGTACACTTTTGTGTATGCAGAGCTATGTGCACCTAGCGATTAATCTTTATTTTCGATTTATTAATAATTCCAGAATATTATTAAAACTTTGAAAAATTCATAGAAATTAAACCATAGCTCGGATCGCAAAACTTTGTACATGAAAGTTGCTCAGAACAACGAGAAGAATCCGAATATGTGGTCCATTCACTAGCCACACGTCCCTACCATAACACGCATCGAACCTTTCCCCTTCGCCAGTATGGCCTAACGCTAGGTTAGATCACCTCTAGCACCACTTGTTGTCTTGTTGTGCATATGTTTGCGTGTATTTATTGTTTCTTCCCCCTCTTCTCTCCGGTAGACCCCGAGACCGATTTTGCCGCTGTGATCGACTATGTCACCGACGACACTTCTTCCCTTTCAGCGGAGCTTCCAAGCAAGCCCCCACTTTGATCATCCCGATATCGCCCATTCCATCCTCTCATGCTTGCATTAGATTTTGCTTCTGTATTTTTTGTTGCTCCTATTCTGATGCATAGCCTGCTTTTGTACCTGCTATTGTACCTTACCTGCTTATCCTAAACTGCTTAGTATAGTTTGGTTAGTGATCCATCAGTGACCCCCACTTGTCCTTGTTGCCCCTGCTTCATCATCGACGCCTCGATCAACATGATCGACGACTAGAGCCCGACACCTCACATCACATCACGCCCCTTTTTGTTGCTCGACTCTGCAGAGCTACTATCAAGTGTTGAGGGTGGTACCTCATACATCACTCCTGATGAGATCTCTGTAGTGTAGTTATTTAGTCGTGGTCATCAAGGGTGATTCCTTCTTAACCACTTCGGTACGGCTCTGTCGTGTAACCCCTCAAGTGAGAACCTCGAGGGTGGTTCCTCTTACGTTCACCTTGATGATTACATCGAGTGGAATCCACCAAGGGTAATTCCTCGGGTTTTCCCCTTGATGTTCAGACACACGGTTACCCGGACTTTACTTGAGACCATTGTTGAAGTCGGGTCGGCCCTGAGGGGTACCCGTGAGTTGATGTGAAAGTCGGGCGGGCCCGTAGAGCACCCACGAGTTTTCCACGTGGCACAGCCGGGCAGTCTGGGCCCTTGCCGTAAGTCCACGAGACGGGGCGACGGGGTCACATTATCGTGAGTCTCTACTCGTCTCTGCGAGCCCCCAATGCACTAATGGTTTGGGCATTTGTTTTGAGTTGGCATCTGGCCTTTAGGCACTAACCACCCCGCGAGAATAGTTATGGGCCTCGGTCGCAGTATCAGCCGAAGCTTTGTCATACATCCAGTTCAGCAGTGCGGCACGGCAGGGTCGGCACCATCCTGTAGTGGTGGAGCCTGGTCCCCCCTGCTCGCAACGACCCGGAGTGCAACGGGCAATGGGCCCAGACCACGGAGTGCTTAGGAGGTAGACCGGCGCAGACCTCTCTACTGAGCCTAGGTAGGGCTACGACGTGTTGATCTTCCGAGGTCGGGCATTGACCCTAGAAAGGCGTGTCCGACCAGAGTGATTGAGCGTGTTGGGTAACGTGGTGCACCCTTGTAGGGAAGATATATATTCGAATATCGTGTCCGCGGTAATGGACGTTCAGACTTATATCCTGATCTTATACAACTAGAAATGGATACTTGAGATATGTGATGGATATGTCGCTCCGAGATTTCTTTCCTGCAAGGAGTTGCGAAAGGATCTTTGGGCGTTGATGTTACAACATGCTTGTTTAATATTAAAATGCTATCCTTTACTCTTCTACATGCCGCAAGATGCTTGGAGCTGCTTGAAGATGCTAGTCTTTGTTAGGCTAGGCCTTCCCCTCTATTCTGGCATTCTGTAGTTCAGTCCACAGATACAGCCCTTCCATTTTGATACCAATGCATACTTAGTATAGATCTGATGCTTGCGAGTACTTTGGATGAGTAATCACGGTTGCTATGCTACTCCTTTTCCCCCTTCTTTCTTCTTTCCGGTTGTTGTAACCAGATGGTGGATCCCTGGAGCCAGATGCCACCGTCGATGGATGCTACTACGTGGAGACCGCCGACGACCAGGAGTAGTTAGGAGGTCCCAGGCAGGAGGCCTTGCCTCTTCGATCGTTGTGTCTTTTGTGTTTGCCTTCTTAAGGCATCCTTGTTTAACTTATGTCTGTACTCAGATATTGTTGCTTCCGCTGACTCTTGTGTATCGAGCTATGTATTCGAGCCCTTGAGGCCCCTGGCTTGTAATATAAGGCTTGTATTATTTTATTTGTGTTTAGAGTTGTGTTGTGATATTTTCTCGTGAGTCCCTAATCTTGATCGTACACATTTGCGTGTATGATTAGTGTATGATTGAATTGAGGGCGTCACAAGTTGGTATCAGAGCCGACTGCCTGTAGGATCCCCCTTTCCAACTCCTTGGCCGAAGTTGAGTCTAGTCTTTGAAAAAATGTTTTACTAACATGGATGTGTGGCTTACGCGCCCATGTCGCCAATTGGGTAGTATTAGGATCTTTTACTCCTCATCTATACTCTGGGAATATGATCTCTCTTCTATTCGGGTTAACTAATTTTGCTAACAACTCTAGGTTCTCGTAAATAGTTTCTCCCGGAGAGCCCCTCTCTCCAGATGTTTACTTGGTGCATCAGAAGATTCTAAAAATAGTCTCTGATGTTTTCTCTAGACCCTTGTGCCCTTCACCGTTGCGATCCCTACCACCGATAAATCCTTATGGGTAACTATCTACATTATCGTTCATACCTTCATCCCCAGTTGCCCTTGTTATTACAATATGTCCTGAAATACTCTCTGATGTTCCGAGAATCGTTTATGCTTATTGGCACTGCTATGCAGTTCCTTGCCGCATGAATATCCCTATGAATAATTCCTCACACTTTTCAAGGATTTGTTCATTCCTAGTTGATCAAGTGATTCATACTTTGAAGTACTATCCGATCTTCCGGTAATCCTCTCCAACTATTGCTCGGCAAATACTTATCTGCTTGCATTATGGTTACTCCGTATGTCCAGCAATGCTCATTAGCATCCTTTGTCATTGTGATTTCGAGCATTTGGTTCGATTTGTTTGTGAATGCTCGCGATCACCAGCCCTATTTAAAATCCTTCCCTTGGTTCAGACGTCACTCCGGACATGAGCTGGTGTTCAGCGAATCAAGCCTTGCTTGATTGTCGATCTATGTCTATTCAACTTACTTGTCTTTGATCAGAGCCTCTATTTCTGATCCCCCGATTTGGAAACCATAATTCCTTTGCATTTGAGATTTGAATTAGTCAGTTGTTTCTATAACCTGACCTCCTTGCATTCTTTCTTCTTCTGGCTGAGTACCGATACTCACATTAGATCCATTGTGGACCTCCAGGTCCTTTGTTGGGTTTTATCCGACAGCGTCCTTCATATTCAATAACCTTGTGAGCCTTTCCTCGGATACACAATGCCTTTGGTAAATTGTATCCCCCGCTCTCGTCAACCATACTCTGCCTTTGGGCTTGAGTTATTTACTCGTGAAGTTTGTGGTATATGTTCCTAATATGTCCCTATGGGTTGAATCTATGTCTTCCCTAAATCTATGTGAACCCAGAAACTTCTATGACTGTTACCCTACTGGTGTTATGCCAGATAAAATCTCAACACTATGACTTCTTGGAAAATGAGAAGTGAATGAAAGGTTATGCATTGGAGAAGTGGAAGTCGACCTTGAACTTTGTGTTCATGCCCATGGACACGATGTAGATCCTATCATGGAAGCTTCTTGTTATAATAATAATCCCCTTGTGATAAGTTCATCTAGTATCTATATTTGGTCCTTTACAACCGAGGTTCCGACCATATTGCTCTTCTTTGATCCCCTTTCTCGGACAAGTTGAAGTATGTGTCTTCTGCAGACCACTTCACCTATCCAACCTCTATTCTTCTCTACCCTCGAGTATTACCCTCTTGTATCTCGAGAATATCACAGAACTACATAACTTCTTATGAGTTCTTCATCAACTATTATTTCTCGCCGATTCAAAGTTTCCACGGGTTCTGAGTTGTTAGACAGTCGAGAACACCGATAACTGATTCAAGTCTCTATTGCTTTGTTTAACCTTTCTTGTAACCTAACATATATGAGCAGTGATAATACCCTGCTTATGTAAACACCTCGGTGTACAACTCTGTCAGTAAGACCTTGTTACTATTGTTGATGACATTCTGGTAGCCATCGATGGACAAGAACTTTGCCTATTGGTCCGCCTCGTCTTAACGAGCAGGAAAATGGTTCTCTTCGTCCCTCGCCCTTGGTACCGATGTTGTTGCCGACATAACTGACAGGTTATTGTCTGACATGCCTTGCTATCAAGATCATGCAAGATGACATCACCCTTCCTAATTTTTGTTCCACATGGTGGGCCCATAACTCACAACTCCACAGGATCAGAACCTGACTCTCCTGTACGTCCCTGTTTCCCAAAATTGTTCCTTGCGCTCGGCTTCGTATGTAATTCACGATCCACCTTCTTGTGATCTGTTCTGGTATCAGATGCAATACTTATTTTCGATGCTCTGAACCCCTTTCACACTCTGTTTCAGACATTGAACGATTGTCCATCTGCTTGAAGCTTCTTATTGCACCTTCTAGCCTTGCTCTCGATGACTTTCTTGAATTTCAACTCGAGAGATGCCTTTATAGCATGTTCACTAAGATAGCCCCCACGTACCTATCTTGTGTTGAGCTCCGTCCTTCTCGAGTCTTTCCCCCCTTACTTCACCCCTTAAATATCGGGACGAGATTTCTTGTAATGGAGGAGAATTGTGACTCCCGGATAATTAAGCTACAGTAAACCCCTGCTTATGGTGCCATGTTGTCACACTACTGTTGCTAATCCTCACTTGATCCAAATCACTGTTCATATTCAAACTCGAATTTAAAGTCAAAAAATTCAAATTTGCCAAACATGAAAACTACAATGTTCTAAGGGAGGAAAATAACTCCTGGATATTTGTCTTGTTGTAACCAACCTATTGGATTCCCAAAGTGCCCCTGGAAAATTATTTAGTGGTCTAGCAGCATTTAAAATTGGCCTTTCCAATTTCTAAAATTGGTTAGACAACTTCTTTTGGCCTCAAACTTTTTGTGACTCCTAGAATTAATGTGCTTGTTTTATGAGGTAAGTCTCATATCTAACAAAGCTTGTTTAAATTTATAGTTTAATAGAAAACACTAGCAAAAATTTAAACCGACAATAAAATGCAAAAGAGACCCCCCTGGCCAACTGAGCCAACAGGCCCAGATGGCCACCCATGCGGCCCCACCGGCCCACCCTTGCTGCCCACCTGGCCTATTAGGCCACCCCACTCCCCAAACGCTAACCCCTCCCAATCCCCACTCCCCCCACTCGCTCCCCCTGCACGCCTCTCTCCCCTTTCCCCGTCTGGATCGGGGCAGAGGGCCCCTACCCCTTCGCCATGCCGCCCGGCGCCAGAGAAACCCCCCCCCCCTGCCTGACGCCTCCCCTCCTTCCCGAAGCCCCCTCGCCACGATGTCTCAGGCACCGCTACCTCAACCCCGCCGCCAAACGATGCCACGCCGTCGCCGAACCTTCCCACCTCGCCGGATCGTCCCTGTCCTCCTCCCTAGCGGCTCCATTGCATCATCACTGTCCTCGTCATCGACCACCGCTGTCCCGAGCTCCGGCGCCTCCCCAAGCTTGCTTTAGCGCCTCTACAGGGCCACGTGAGCATGCTCCCCTCCTTCCCCTTCCTGTTACTCTGCCTTGGCCTACGCGCCCCACATCGCGGTTGCCTGCTCGCCGACCGCGGCCTCCCGAATGAGCGCATGGTCGCGTCCCGCCTAGCACGCCTGGCCACCCTCCTCTTGCCCTGGCGCCCTCCCGTACGCGCCAGCAATGCCGCGCGCGCTCACACGCGACCCCGTCTACCATGGCCTTGCCATGCTGATGCTTCTACTGCCGTTGTCCGCGCCCTCCCGCTCGCCGGACGCGCCCTTGCGTGCGTCCGCATGCCTGACCTCGCATGCGCCCGCCTCCTGTCCCACCGTTGCCCGCGGCTGCGGCCCCGGCTGGCCGCGCCCGGGTCCGACACCCGGCGTCTGCCACGGCATCCATACCCGCACCCGTTAGCCCGTTAGGCCCTAGGCCTATGACAGATGGGGCCCCACGCCCCTTTTAAAAAACTCTTTAAAAAGATATATAAAAATAATTAATAAAAATAATCAATAATTAACTTAATTAAAGTTTGCTTAATTAACTTAATCTATTAATTAACTAACTAATCTGTAGTTAGTTTAAAATGGGTCAATGATAGGAGGGCCCCACCCCCTTGTTGACCAGTCAAGCGTTGACTGGTCAACTGGGACCCCCTGGACCCACATGTCATCCCCTGGTACACTTTTGTGTATGCAGAGCTGGGTGCACCTAGCGATTAATCTTTATTTTTGATTTATTAATAATTCTAGAATATTATTAAAAGTTTGAAAATTTCATAGAAATTAAATCGTAGCTTGGATCGCAAAACTTTGTACATGAAAGTTGCTCAGAACAACAAGATGAATCCGAATTTGCGGTCTGTTCACTGGCCACACGTCCCTACCATAACAAACATCAAACCTTTCCCCTCCGGTTCATCCGTTTGACAGACGTCCAGAACCGGGAAAACTTCCCCGGATATTTTCCTCCTTCGCCAGTATCGCCTAACGCTACGTTAGATCACCTCTAGCACCGCTTATTGTCTTGTTGTGCATATGTTTGTGTGTACTTACAGTTTCTTCCCCCTCTTCTCTCCGGTAGACCCTGAGACTGATGCTGCCATTGTGATCGACTACGTCACCGACAACACTTCTTCCCTTTTAGTGGAGCTTCCAGGCAAGCCCCCCCTTTGATCATCCCGATATCACCCATTCCATTATCTCATGCTTGCATTAGATTTTGCTTCTGTATTTTTGATTGCTCCTATTCTGATGCATAGCCTGCTTTTGTACCTGTTATTGTACCTTACTTCCTTATCCTAAACTGCTTAGTATAGGTTGGTTAGTGATCCATTAGTGACCCCCACTTGTCCTTATTGCCCCTGCTTCATCATCGACGCCTTGATCAACGTGATCGACGACCAGAGCCCGACACCTCACATCACATCACGCCCCTTTTTGTTGCTCGACTTTACAGAGCTACTATCGAGTGTCGAGGGTGGTACCTCATACATCACTCCTGATGAGATCTCTATAGTGTAGCTATTCGGTCATGGTCATTGTCGGTGTCAAAATCGACGGATCTCGGGTAGGGGGTCGCGAACTGTGCGTCTAAGGCAAATGGTAATAGGAGGCGGGGGACACGATGTTTACCCAAGTTTGGGCCCTCTCTATGGAGGTAATACCCTACTTCCTGCTTGATTGATCTTAATGATATGAGTATTACAAGAGTGGATCTACCACGAGATCATAGAGGCTAAACCCTAGAGGCTAGCCTATGATTATGATTGTTGTTGTTCTACGGACTAAACCCTCCGGTTTATATAGACACCGGAGGGGGCTAAGGTTACACAGAGTCGGTTACAGTGAAGGGAATCTACATATCCGAATTGCCAAGCTTGCCTTCCACGCAAAGGAGAGTCCCACCCGGACACGGGACGAAGTCTTCAGTCTTGTATCTTCATAATCCAACAGTCCGGCATAAGCATATGGTCCAGCAGTCTGAGGACCCCCTAATCCAAGACTCCCTCAGTAGCCCCTGAACCAGGCTTCAATGACGATGAGTCCGGCGCGCATATTTTCTTCGGCATTGCAAGGTGGATTCCTTCTCCGAATACTTCAAGGTAGATTCTGAATGCTTGAATCGTGTCCGGCTCTGCAAAACAAGTTCCACGTACCACGGTAGAGAGCACAATATTTCACGAGTCTAATATGCTGACAACTTTTACCTGGCGTGACATCATGCTGCAGCCCGGTTATTATTCAAACCGTTTTTTCAACCTGCCACTACACGTTTTGCGAGGCGGTTTTATTGGCACGTCTTGTCGAAGCAGAGATTGTGTCCCTCTTATTATGGGATTCTCATCAATACGGGCATGGGTAACCCAACCGCGCCATTAGTATGACTCCTTGGTTTAGGCAAGTTCCAAACGGCCGCGCGGAGGACGCTTGATATTCTTCCTCTACATAAAGAGGTCAAGACTTGTCCTTTTCTTTCCACGCCCGATATTTCCCTTCCCTTACCTCGAGTTCCAACACCCAAGGTTCAGTACAAGCGCTCCGGACCTTCAACCATGTCCGGGTCCAGCCTTCAAGGCCGGTGGATGGCCTCTTCCGTCATAGAGGAGGGCATCAAGAAGCTTAGGGAGGCTAGGTATCTGACCGCTGAAATCCTTCACAGGCTTCCTGCTCAAGGGCACGTTATCCCTACTCCCGAACCCAAGGAGAGTGTCATATTCATCTCCCACTTCCTCTGAGAGCTAGGCTTTGGTCTTCATCCCTTCGTTAGAGGGCTCATGTTCTATTACGGGCTAGATTTTCACGATCTAGCTCCAGATTCCTTCCTTCACATCTCGACGTTCATCGTTGTGTGTGAGGCCTTCCTCCGCATTACCCCACACTTTAGCCTATGGCTCAAGACCTTCAATGTGAAGCCGAAGATGATCGACGGACGACACGCGGAGGCGCTATAATAAGCAAAGGTGTCGATGCTTTATGGCCAAAGGGCTCTTTCCCGGAAGTTTCTGACCTATGGCAACGGGAGTGGTTTTACATCACCGCGCCTCAAGGGAGGAAGTGGGCGGCCGCCCCGGCCTTCCGCTCTACCCCTCCGCCACATCTTGCATCATGGGTCAACAAGGGGATGGACTGGGGATCGGTTAATGACGTGCCGATATTGCAAAGACGCATTCGGGATCTCCTCAAGAGGGATATCAGTCTCATCAAAGTAATCCAAGTAATGCTAGTCCGTCGCTTACCGTGCCAACGTCGACCTCTCCGTATGTGGAAGTTCAACCCGGAAGGACCGCGATCTGTTCAGCACTTCTTCAGCAGGACGCTCGAAGGAATGTATCAATTATTCTTCAGATCACGAATAAAGTGTCCGGTCACCATAGAGGATGTGGGCCTCGACTGCAACCGTCCAGATACCCAGGTAAGTAATTCCACGACCGAACATGTTGTCATTATATCTGTCACAACATTATTCCGAATAACCACCCTCGGCCAGGACTGGATAAGAAAGGCGGAGAGGATCAGCTGTTCGTCCCCTTTTCCGGAAGACTCGCCAGATCCTGTACTAACCAGGATGCTAGCTCGCGCACCTTATCAAGTGCCATCAGGGGAGGACAAGGAAAGGAATGTGGAAGCCCAAAGCGGACTTCATGTTGGAGGTACGTTAAGCATCCTAACCGGGAAATCAGTACCCCTGTGTTGAAGGATGAACGGGGAGGGGAATCCAGCTTCCCCTCTCCCCACGGGGAGAAAAGGGTCGCCCCTGAAGACTTGGAAGTAGAGGTCTCCAAATGAGGGAAGAAACCTTCATCAGGGGGCCCCGCCCCTGAGGGCAACATTGCTGCACAACGCCCTCAGGGGGGCAGCCGTTAACTGAGCTGTAAGTGAACAAAGGTGCTTATTGGACCTACTTTGTTCTTTCCCTGAGGATAACGACTGAGACATATGTTTTTGCAGTTTGGCTCATAGCCTTCCTCAACAATGTTCGTCTTTGGGAGATCTTCTTCCGGAGATGATGGAGAGCGAAACGCCTCCTCCTACTTCTCTGCCTCATGAGGCGGACGACCCTGAGGTATCGTCCTGGAGGATCTCTCCCGATCCGCAAAGACTAGAAGGTAACTCTTCGGCCATCCGAAGTCCGGGGTTTTCAGCTCCTAGAGAGACCAACAGAAAAAGGCCCAGATTGTCCGATGTGCAATCGGACACATTGACGGGTCTTCTGCAGCAAGCGGCTATCTCAGAGGCACATCGTACCTTAATGGGTACGATTGTTGAGAGGATTTCATCCGCAAAAAGCGGGTTGAATGAAGCTTTTATGAGCCTGCTAAGAGGCTTTGAGGTACGCAAAGTGATATATATATATATATATATATATATATATATATATGATTGTACCATACACGCAAGGTGTACTTTGTATAGATGGTAGCCCTTGAGACTCTGGTTGCCATTCGGATGAGGCAAGCAGAGGATCATAGTCTCAGATAATGATAGCGCTAATTTAGTTCATAGGTGGCTGACCAGACTGTTGAATTTGCCGAACTGAGGCGGCAACTTGACGTGGCGGATGCGGACATCACGCTTGTGCACAAGCGGCTTGACGAGGCACAGGGTATGTATATTTGAGTGGTCAGCAAATATTAATAAGAGCATGTTGCTAGGATTTATAATATGATTTGACTGCAGATGGAGCTATCGCCATGGAGACCCTTCGGGCAGCTTGCCCAGGCCAAGGAGCAAGCCAGGAGAAGTGACGCGGCCGCCATGAAGACAGCCAAAGAATTAAAAGCCAAACAGGCTGCTCATCGCCAAAGTGAGGATAAAATAGCCAACATGGCTCTGGAGCTACAAAATGCCGCCAGCCGATATGAGCTTCTCAAAAGGGAAAACCAAACGAAAACCGCTGACTTAAAGAAGGCCTTGCAAGCAACAAAGGAAACTCGCTCTGAAATCAGAGCGACACGGGAGGAGCTTCCGCAAGCCGGTGATATCGCGGCTGGGAAGCCCTTTTTATTGCGAACGAAGTTCTGCGATCCGAAGTATGCCCCTCTTGATCAATTGTGGAGTTCTTCAGACGCATACTTGGATTTAGCAAAGAGTGATGCTGATGCGATGCAGTATTTCAAAGATCGAGAAGATCATGAGGTGGAAAGATTGTTCTGGTCAAAGTTCAGTACTCCAAGGCGTCCGCTGCTGTTGAATGAGCAAATGGCCGAATGGGCCGAGCTCCATAGGTTATCCGGGCTTGCCATGAAGGCCGTCGTGGACCACCTATGGCCGAAGGAACCAAGTCCGGATAGTTATTTTGGTTTGGTGCAACAATTTATTCGTGTTGTGCCGCATATCGACGCTGTCAAGAGGTCGGCATGCATAGAGGGTGCACGGATGGCCCTTGCCCGTGTTAAGACGTATTGGGAGAAGATGGAGGCTACCGATATTGCAACCAGGGGTCCGCCCGGGGGCTAGGACTCGCCCGAGCACTATTTTGAAGAAGTCTTAGAAGGTGCCCGTTTAATAGAGGCTCAGTGCTCAAAGAATACCATGTTCCAGTGACATGTATCTGGATTGTAAAAACAATGCTTTTGATAATAAAGGCTATATTTATAATTTTGCCCGTAAAGTATTGTAGTGCCTCCTATGCGGCCGCTTATGTATAAATGTATATAACCTGAAAGTTTGCAGTTGTCGGCTTCAGCCCCCTTGTATATAATGCGCGGGTGTTCGCCAAAGCGCGTAATCACACTTGATCCAACGTCTTGGTCCGTTAAGGAGGTGGTAGCGCGGCAAACGAGGCAATCGGACTATATAGCTTTAACACTTTCACTTAGCCATAGGAGTTTGATGGTGGGGCTACTATATAGACCTTGGTATGTCCGTGTTCATCCGAATACGGTGCGTCTACATACGTGACCGGGGAACCGGTCCTTCGTTAATGCGGAGGAATCGCGAAGATTCCGCTGAGTCATCGAGTGGTTGACCAGTCTCTCGCTTTATCATGATAGTCAGTTTTTGGCTTTCTCTACTGAGGTGCTCATCCGGATGAACCAGGGCACAATCGCAGTAGTTCTCCCGGTGCCACCTTAGCCGATAGAGCAGAACGTAAGGTAGCAAAACATGGGAGCCGGGCAAACCCAACTATTGACCAAAGACATGATTCGGAGCTGATGCATATAAGGCCAAACTCGCGATGCTGAACACTCCCGAAGTTTCGGACTTTACAACATATACTGGGCTGAGTACCGCCCTCGATAATGAGCCCTGAATTTCCAGGTACGCACATTAATCCGGCGTGACGAAAGGGCAGCTGTGGTGAGAGCATAGATCCCAAAAACACATTGGTTGCTGTCCCTGTTAACGTCTATTTTAGATCGGCGAATCATAAGCTTGCCAATAATGCCGGTATCCCTCTTGGTCATTTTAAGTACCAGGAGGGTGTGGGCCAACAAGAGACAATAAAAAAGGTTTACGCAGGGTCTTAATCTAAAAAGAAACCTTTGAACGGGGCCCTGCTGCATGTCTGCGCCTTTATCTCCGTTTTGCCATATCCTGGAAGAGTGTAGCACGATGGTCATCTGTAAAAGGAAAGAAAAACCCAGGTGAAAGAATCTAGTGTGACCGTGCGTAAAGTCGGTCGATCTTAATGAACCGTGAAAATTCGATCTCTTGAGTGTAAATACGGTCGGTCCGAACAATGGGCCTTTTAGCATGCGGGCAACCCCTAGCACCACATATGGGGGCCTAGCCATTAATCAAGCTCAGGTTTATCTGGACTGTTACAACTAGTAGTGCGCCGGACACGTCTAGCCATGTCCGTGGTCTCGAAGACCGATCAGTTACTCGGGTTGGAGAGGTCGTTCAGTGGTTCGGCTGCTAAAGCCGCCACGTAGTCTTCCGCGTGAAGAGAGCGCTCTATGCTTCCGCTGATAGTGATGACGCCGTGTGGACTGCTACGTCTTGAGCTTGCGTTGGTTTTCCTTGAAGAGGAAAGGGTGATGCAGCAATAGTAGCGTAAGTATTTCCCTCAATTTTTGAGAACCGAGGTATTAATCCAGTAGGAGGCTCCTCAAAAGTCCCACGCACCTACACAAACAAACAAAGAACTCGCAATCAACGCAATAAAGGGGTTATCAATCCCTTCACCGCCACTTGCGAAAGTGAGATCTAATAGTGATAGTATGATAAGATAAATATATTTTTGGTATTTTATAATATAGATGCAAAAAGTAAAGATGCAAATAAAAGTAGATTGAAAGCTTATATGATAAAAGATAGACCCGGGGGCCATAGGTTTCACTAGTGGCTTCTCTCAAGATAGCATAAGTATTACGGTGGGTGAACAAATTACTGTCGAGCAATTGATAGAAAAGCGAATAATTATGAGATTATCTAGGCATGATCATGTATATAGGCATCACGTCCGTGACAAGTAGACCGACTCTTGCCTGCATCTACTACTATTACTCAACACATCGACCGCTATCCAGCATGCATCTAGAGTATTAAGTTCATAAGAACAGAGTAACGCATTAAGAAAGATGACATGATGTAGAGGGATAAACTCAAGATATATTATATAAACCCCATCTTTTTATCCTCGATGGCAACAATACAATACGTGCCTTGCTGATATGTAACTAAGGCACGTATTGTATTGTTGCCATCGAGGATAAAAAGATGGGGTTTATATCATATTGCTTGAGTTTATCCCTCTACATCATGTCATCTTTCTTAATGCGTTACTCTGTTCTTATGAACTTAATACTCTAGATGCATGCTGGATAGCGGTCGATGTGTGGAGTAATAGTAGTAGATGCAGGCAGGAGTCGGTCTACTTGCCGCGAACGTGATGCCTATATACATGATCATGCCTAGATAATCTCATAATTATTCGCTTTTCTATCAATTACTCGACAGTAATTTGTTCACCCACCGTAATACTTATGCTATCTTGAGAGAAGCCACTAGTGAAACCTATGGCCCCCGGGTCTATCTTTTATCGTATAAGCTTTCAGTCTACTTTTATTTGCATCTTTACTTTTTGCATCTATATTATAAAATACCAAAAATATATTTATCTTATCATATTATCTCTATCAGATCTCACTTTCGCAAGTGACCGTGAAGGGATTGACAACCCCTTTATTGCGTTGGTTGCGAGGTCTTTGTTTGTTTGTGTAGGTGCGTGGGACTTTTGAGGAGCCTCCTACTAGATTGATACCTTGGTTCTCAAAAACTGAGGGAAATACTTACGCTACTATTGCTGCATCACTCTTTCCTCTTCAAGGAAAACCAACGCAAGCTTAAGACGTAGCAAGAAGGATTTCTGGCACCGTTACCGGGGAGGTCTTCGCTCAAGTCAAGACATACCAAGTACCCATCACAAACTCATCTCCCTCGCATTTACATTATTTGCCATTTGCCTCTCGTTTTCCTCTCCCCCACTTCACCCTTGGCATTTTATTTGCCCTCTCTTTCCCAATCTTCTCTCTCTTTTTCGCTTGCCTTTTTCTGTTTGCTTGTGTGCCTGTTTGTCCTTATGGCTTTGCCTAAGAGTACCGACCTCCTTCTTAGAAGGTTGGAAGAGATTGAATCAAATATTAGAGGCTTTATGAATTTGCAATTTGAGCATAATAATTTCTTCAGAAAAGAGCTTAAAGAACAAAAAGGTTTTTTGGGTTTTATGAATAAGGAGTTTGATGATATGAATAAAGAATTTTATGGTGTGAACTCTCAAATTACCCGGCTTGAAAATTCTATAGCCAAATTTTCTGATAAGCAAGCTACCTTAGTCAATAAGATGGCTGCCAAACCAGAAAAGTTAGATGAAAATAATGACGAAGATCTTAAAGTTATTGATGTGTCTCCTATTAGATCTTTGTTTTGCAATATGAATCTTGATAATAATGGGACTGGAAATGAGTCAACTTTAGTTAGAAGGCGTCCCAAGAATTCGGAGTTTTTAGATCTTGATGCTAAATTTGGTAAAAGTGGGATTTGAGAGGTCATGACTTTAAATAGTATTGAACCCACTATCCCGGATTTCAAGGAATTTGATTATGATAATTGTTCTTTAGAAGGTTGTATTTCCTTGTTGCAATCCGTTGTTAATTCTCCTCATGCTTATAGTCAAAATAAAGCTTTTACCAAACAAATCGTTGATGCCTTGATGCAATCCTATGATGAAAAACTTAATTTGGAAGTTTCTATACCTAGAAAACTTAATGATGAGTGGGAACCTACTATAAAGATTAAAATTAAAGATCATGTGTGTTTTGCTTTGTGTGATTTGGGTGCTAGTGTTTCCACGATTCCAAAAACTTCATGTGATACTCTAGGTTTCCATGATCTTGATGATTGCTCTTTAAATTTGCACCTTGCGGATTCCACCATTAAAAAGCCAATGGGAAGGATCAATGATGTTCTCATTGTTGCAGATAGAAATTTGGTGCCCATAGATTTTATCGTTCTTGATATAGATTGCAATCTTTCTTGCCCTATTATTCTTGGTAGACCTTTCCTTAGAACGATTGGCGCGATTATTGATATGAAGGAAGGGAATATTAGATTCCAATTTCCATTAAAAAAAGGCATGGAGCACTTTCCAAGAAAGAAAGTCAAATTACCTTATGAATCTATCATGCGGTCTACTTATGAATTGAGTGCCAAAGATGGCACTACTTAGATCTATCTTCGCTTTTATGCCTATCTAGGGGCGTTAAACGATAGCGCTAGTTGGGAGGCAACCTAATTTTATTTGTGTTTTTTGTTTTTGTTTCTGTTTAGTAATAAATTTTTCATCTACCTTCTGTTTAAGATGTGTTTTTATGTTTTAGTTAGTGTTTGTGCCAAGTAGAACCTATACGATAACCTATGATGACAGTTAATTTGATTCTGCTGAAAAATAGAAACTTTGCGCGCATGAAATTAGTTTTGTTAAATCATAGAAACGTGATTTTGCATTGACTCTTTTTGCTGCTGATCAATAGACAAATTGTCCAGGACTTCCTAGTTTTTTAGGATGTTTAGAGTTCCATAAGTTTGCGTTAGTTACATATTGCTACAGACTGTTCTGTTTTTGACAGATTCTGTTTTTCGTGTGTTGTTTGCTTATTTTGATGCATCTATGGCTAGTATTAAGTGGTATGAACCATAGAGAACTTGGAATACAGTAGGTTTAACACCAAAATAAATAAATAATGAGTTCATTACAGTACCTTATGTGGTGGTTTTGTTTTCTTTCACTAACAGAGCTTATAAGATTTCCTGTTGAGTTATGTGTTGTGAAGTTTTCAAGTTTTGGGTAAAGCTTTGATGGACTATGGAATAAGGAGTGGCAAGAGCCTAAGTTTGGGGATGCCCATGGCACCCCAAGATATTCAAGGATAGCCAAAAGCCTAAACTTGGGGATGCCCCGGGAAGGCATCCCCTCTTTCGTCTTCGTTCATTGGTAACTTTACTTGGAGCTATATTTTTATTCGTCACATGATATGTGTTTTGCTTGGAGCATCATGTATTATATTAGTCTTTGCTTTTTAGTTTACCACAATCATCCTTGCTGTACACGCCTTTTGGGAGAAGCCTACTTGATTAGAATTTATTAGAATATGCTATGTGCTTCACTTATATCTTTTTAGCTTGATAGTTTTTGCTCTGGTGCTTCACTTATATCTTTTAGAGCATGGCGGTGGCTTAATTTTGTAGAAATTGCTAGTATCTCATGCTTCACTTATATTATTTTGAGAGTCTTTTAGAACAGCATGGTATTTGCTATGGTTATAAAATTGGTCCTAGAATGGTAGGCATCCAAGTTGGGTATAATAAAAACTATCATAGGAAGTGAATTGGATGCTATGATCAATTTGATACTTGATAATTTGAGATATGGAGGTAGTGATATTAAAGTCATGCTAGTTGGGTGATTATGAATTTAAAGAATGCTTGTGTTGAAGTTAGCAAGTCCCATAGCATGCACGTATGGTTAAAGTTGTGTAACAAATTTGAAACATGAAGTGTACCTGGCTTGTGCATCCTTATGAGTGGCGGTTGGGGACGAGCGATGGTCTTTTCCTACCAATTTATCCCTCTCGGAGCATGCGCGTAGTGCTTGATTTTTGATGACTTCTAAATTTTTGCAATAAGTATATGAGTTCTTTTGACTAATGTTGAGTCCATGGATTATACGCACTTTTACCTTTCCACCATTGCTAGCCTCTTCGGTACCGTGCATTGCCCTTTCTCACCTTGAGAGTTGGTGCAAACTTCGCCGGTGCATCCAAACCCCGTGATACGATACGCTCTATCACAAATAAACCTACTTATATCTTCCTCAAAACAGCCACCATACCTACCTATTATTGCATTTCCATAGCCATTCCGAGATATATTGCCATGCAACTTTCCACCGTTCCGTTCATCATCATCATGACATACTTCACTTTTGTCATATTGCCATTGCATGATCATGTAGTTGACATCGCATTTGTGGCAAAGCTACCATGCATAATTTTTCATACATGTCACTCTTGATTCATTGCACCATCCTGGTACACCGCCGGAGGCATTCATATAGAGTCATATCTTGTTCTAGTTTCGAGTTGTAATTCATATGTTGTAATCAATAAAAGTGTGATGATCATCATTATTAGAGCATTGCCCAAAAAGAAAAAAAGAAAAAAAATAAAGGCCAAAAAAAGAAAGGCCAAAGAAAAAAAATTAAAAAAATAAAAATAAAAGGGGCAATGTTACTATCTCTTTTTCCACACTTGTGCTTCAAAGTAGCACCTTGTTCTTCATGCAGTGAGTCTCATATAGTGTGCTTCAAAGTAGCACCATGTTTTTCATATAGTGAGTCTCATATGGTGTCACTTTCATATACTAGTGGGAATTTTTCATTATAGAACTTGGCTTGTATATTCCTACGATGGGCTCCCTCAAATGCCCTAGGTCTTCGTGAGCAAGCAAGTTGGATGCACACCCACTAGTTTTCTTTTGTTGAGCATTCATTTATAGCCCTAGTGCATCCATTGCATGGCAATCCCTACTCCTCATGTTGCATCAACTGATGGGCATCTCCATAGCCCGTTGATTATCCTCGTCAATGTGAGACTTTCTCCTTTTTGTCTTCTCCACACAATCCCCATCATCATATTCTATTCCACCCATAGTGCTATATCCATGGCTCACGCTCATGTATTGCGTGAAGGTTGAAAAAGTTTGAGATTATTTAAGTACGAAACAATTGCTTGGCTTGTCATCGGGGTGTAGAATTTGGGAACATCTTTGTGTGACGAAAATGAAGCATAGCCTAACTATATGATTTTGTAGGGATGAACTTTCTTTAGCCATGATATTTTGAGAAGACATGATTACTTTGATTAGTCTGCTTGAAGTGTTACTATTTCTTTTATCAATATGAACTTTTATTTTGAATCATTTGGATCTGAACATTCATGCCACAATAAAGAAAATTACATTGAGAATTATGCTAGGTAGCATTCCACATCAAAAATTCTGTTTTTATCATTTACCTACTCGAGGACGAGCAGGAATTAGCTTGGGGATGCTTGATACGTCTCCAACGTATCTATAATTTTTGATTGTTCCATGCTATTATATTACCCCTTTTGGATGTTTATGGGCTTTATTTTACACATTTATATAATTTTTGGGACTAACCTACTAACCGGAGGCCCAACCCGTATTGCTATTTTTTTTCCTATTTCAGTATTTCGAAGAAAAGGAATATCAAACGGAGTCCAAACGGAATGAAACCTTCGGGAGCGTGATTTTTGGAACGAACGTGATCCGGAGAACTTGGAGTGCAAGTCAAGCAGCAAACGAGGCGGCCAGGAGATAGGAGGGCGCGCCCACCGCACCTGGGCGCGCCCCTGTCTCCTGGGCCCCTCAGGTGGCCACCGACGTACTTCTTCCTCCTATATATACCTACGTACCCCGAAAACATCCAGGGAGCCAACGAAAAACAATTTCCACCACCGTAACCTTCTGTATCCGTGAGATCCCATCTTGGAGCCTTCGCCGGCGCTCCGTCGAAGGGGCAATCGACCATGGAGGGATTCTACATCAACACAATAGCCCCTCCGATGAGTTGTGAGTAGTTTACCACAGACCTTCGGGTCCATAGTTATCAGCTAGATGGCTTCTTCTCTCTTTTTGGATCTCAATACAATGTTCTCCCCCTCTCTTGTGGAGATCTATTCGATGTAAACTCTTTTTGCGGTGTGTTTGTTGAGATCCGATGAATTGTGGGTTTATGATCAAGTTTATCTATGAGAAATATTTGAATCTTCTTTGAATTCTTTTATGTATGATTAAGTTATCTTTGCAAGTCTCTTCGAATTATCAGTTCGGTTTGGCTTACTAGATTGATCTTTCTTGCCATGGGAAGTGCTTAGCTATGGGTTCAATCTTGCAGTGTCCTTACCCAGTAACAGAAAGGGTTGCAAGGCACGTATTGTATTGTTGCCATCGAGGATAAAAAGATGGGGTTTATATCATATTGCTTGAGTTTATCCCTCTACATCTTGTCATCTTTCTTAATGCGTTACTCTGTTCTTATGAACTTAATACTCTAGATGCATGCTGGATAGCGGTCGATGTGTGGAGTAATAGTAGTAGATGCAGGCAGGAGTCGGTCTACTTGTCGCGGATGTGATGCCTATATACATGATCATGCCTAGATAATCTCATAATTATTCGCTTTTCTATCAATTGCTCGACATTAATTTGTTCACCCACCATAATGCTTATGCTATCTTGAGAGAAGACACTAGTGAAACCTATGGCCCCCGGGTCTATGTTTTATCATATAACCTTTCAATCTACTTTTATTTGCATCTTTACTTTTTGCATCTATATTATAAAATACCAAAAATATATTTATCTTATCATATTATCTCTATCAGATCTCACTTTCGCAAGTGGCCGTGAAGGGATTGACAACCCCTTTATTGCGTTGGTTGCGAGTTCTTTGTTTGTTTGTGTAGGTGCGTGGGACTTTTGAGGAGCCTCCTACTGGATTGATACCTTGGTTCTCAAAAACTGAGGGAAATACTTACGCTACTATTGCTGCATCACCCTTTCCTCTTCAAGGAAAACCAACGCAAGCTCAAGACGTAGCAGCCTTGACGTCGCAGTATCAGTCGAAGCTTTGTCAAACGTCTAGTTCAGCAGTGCGGCACGGCTAGGCCGGCACCATCATGTAGTGGTGGAGCCTGGTCCGCCCTGCTCGCAACGACCCGGAGTGCAATGGGCGATGGGCCTAGACCCCGGAGTGCTTAGGAGGTAGACTGGCGGGGACCTCTCTGGTGAGCCTAGGTAGGGCTACGACGTGTTGATCTTCCGAGGCCGGGCATTGACCCCAGAAAGGTGTGTCCGGCCAGAGTGGTCGAGCGTGTTGGGTAACATGGTGCACCCCTGCAGGGAAGATATATATTCGAATACCATGTCCACGGTAATGGACGTTCAGACTTATATCCTGATCTTATATAACTAGAAATGGATACTTGAGATATGTGATGGATATGTGGCTCCGAGATTTCTTTCCTGCAGGGAGTTGGGAAAGGATCTCTGGGCGTTGATGTTACAACATGCTTGTTTAATATTAAATTGCTATTCTTTACTCTTCTACATGCTGCAAGATGCTTGGAGCTGCTTGAAGATGCTAGTCTTCATTAGGCTAGGCCTTCCCCTCTATTCTGGCATTCTGCAGTTCAGTCCACAGCTACAACCCTTCCATTTTGATACCAATGCATACTTAGTATAGATCTAATGCTTGCGAGTACTTTGGATGTGTAATCACGGTTGCTTTGCTACCCCTTTTCCCCCTTCTTTCTTCTTTCAGGTTGTTGCAACCAGATGGTGGATCCCTGGAGCCAGATGCCACCGCCGACGGATACTACTATGTGGAGACCGCCGACGACCAGGAGTAGTTAGGAGGTCCCAGGCAGGAGGCCTTGCCTCTTCGATCGTTGTTGCTTTCGTGTTTGCCTTCTTAAGGCATCCTTGTTTAACTTATGTTTGTACTCAGATATTGTTGCTTCCACTGACTCTTGTGTATCGAGCTATGTATTTGATCCCTCGAGGCCCCTGGCTTGTAATATAAGGCTTGTATTCTTTTATTTGTGTTTAGAGTTGTGTTGTGATATCTTCCCATGAGTCCCTAATCTTGATCGTACACATTTGCATGTATGATTAGTGTATGATTGAATTGGGGGCGTCACAAAGGACATTCAAAATTATGACAATAATTATCACTACTTTTTATAACATATGTATCATCACAATAATCATCATAAGTAGCAACTTTGTTCTCATCATAGATAGGAGGCATGCAATCATCATAGCAAATTTGATCATTCGAAGTAGGGGGACTAAAAGATCATCTTCATTAACCATATCATCCCCAAGCTTGGGACAAACATTAATGGTAGGAAAGAAATTTTCAAACATGTCATTCTCATCAAACATAGCATCCCCAAGCTTGTGGCTTGGCATATCATAAACATAATCACTCTCATCATTAATAGTATGAATAGCACCAACGGTATAACAATTGCTATCATCATAATTTCCCAAGTTGGTGCCAAAAAGATTTCCAAGATTATAAGAAGTATTATTATTATCCCAATGAATGAACATCACAACAAGCAATAGTCATAACAAAATCACCATCAATAGTTCTCTCGTACATTGTGCCATAAGACATAGAAGCAATATCATCATCAACTGCATCATCTTCCACAATTATTTTTGATTCATTTTCATAAGGCACAACAATAATAGGAGAAAAATTATTTAGGAGATATACTTTTTTACCTCTATTCTTTCTTCTTTTCTTCTTCTTCACCACATCATGTGTGGGTTTAATTAATTTTTCAAGCTTCTTCTTGGTGAGATTGGTTGAATAGGGAGCTCCTCCTCGTCACCTATTTCATCATGACAATAGGAGGGAAAGTGGAAATCTTTACCCTTTCATTAGTATTCCTTTTTATATTCTATAGGTTTTCCCATCTTTCTATAGTTGGCAATATAAGCATTCTCATTGCAATTTACCATGTAAAACATATAGATATTTTTTAGATTAGTTTCAATATCGTCCATGAGGATGAATACTTCAAACCAACTATTTTTATGGGTTAATTCTTCACTCTCCAAAATAAGACAAAGCTCATTATAAAGTTCAAGGGTGATCAAGTCATTACAATATTTGGCCATGATTAGATCATGAAAAAGTTTGCATTGGAAATTAAGATGACCATCCTTATTGCAAAGTTCACAAGTATTAGGACAAAGAGATCATAATTTTGTAGCAAATTCTGTTGGGGAACGTAGTAATAATTCAAAATTTTCCTATGTATCACCAAGATCAATCTATGGAGATTCTAGCGACAAGAGAGGGAGAGGATGATCATCTTCATACCTTTGAAGATCGCTAAGCAGAAGCGTCACTAGAACGCGGATGAGGGAGTCGTACTCGCGGCGATTAAAATCACGGAAGATCCGATCTAACACCGAACGGACGGTGCCTCCGCGTTCAACACACGTACAGCCCGGGGACATCTCCTCCTTCTTGATCCCGCAAGGGGAGAGGATAAGTTGAGGGAGAGCTCCGGCAGCATGACGACGTGGTGGAGGAGCTTGCAGTTCTTCGGCAGGGCTTCGCCAAGCACTACTATGGAGGAGGAGGTGTTGGGGAGGGAGAGGGCTGCACCAGGGGAAGGGTATGGCTGCCCTCCCACCCACCCACCCACCCCCACTATTTATAGGGGGGAGGGGAAAGGGGGCCGGCCCCCTTAGATCTCATCTAGGGGGGCAAGGGGGGAGCTTGCCCCCCAAGTTGGTGGGAGGCGCCCCACCCCCTAGGGTTTTCAACCCTATGCGCCTTGGGCCCTTGGGGGCGCACCAGCCCACTAGGGGGCTGGTTCCCACCCTTGTTCAGCCCATTTAGTCCCCCGTGGCAGGTGGACCCACCCGATGGACCCCCGGACACCTTTCGGTGGTCCCGGAACGATACCGGTAACCCCCAAAATTATTCCGGTGACTGAAACTCGACTTCCATATATAAATCTTTGTCTCCGGACCATTCCGGAACTCCTCGTGACGTCCGGGATCCCATCCGGGACTCCAAACAACATTCGGTAACTGCATACTAATTCCCATAACAACTCTAGCGTCACCGAACCTTAAGTGTGTAGACCCTACGGGTTCGGGAATCATGCAGACATGACCAAGACAGCTCTCCGGCCAATAACCAACAGCGGGATCTGGATACCCATGTTGGCTCCCACACGCTCCACAATGATCTCATCGGATGAACCACGATGTCGGGAATTCAATCAATCCCGTATACAATTCCCTTTGTCAATCGGCATGTTACTTGCCCAAGATTCGATCGTCGGTATCCCAATACCTCGTTCAATCTCGTTACCGGCATGTCACTTTACTCATTCGTAATGCATGATCCCGTGACTAATTTCTTAGTCACATTGAGCTCATTATGATGATGCATTACCGAGTGGGCCCAGAGATACCTCTCCATCATAGGGAGTGACAAATCCCAGTCTCGATTCCTGCCAACCCAACAGACACTTTCGGAGATGTCTGTAGTGTATCTTTATAGCCACCCAGTTACGTTATGGCATTTGGTACACCCAAAGCATTCCTACAGTATCCAGGAGTTGCACAATCTCATGGTCTAAGGAAATGATACTTGACATTAGAAAAGCTTTTAGCAAACGAACTACACGATCTTGTGCTATGCTTAGGATTGGGCCTTGTCCATCACATCATTCTCCTAATGATGTGATCCCGTTATCAATGACATCCAATGCCCATGGTCAGGAAACCATGACCATCTATTGATCAACGAGCTAGTCAACTAGAGGCTCACTAGGGGCATGTTGTGGTCTATGTATTCGCACATGTATTACGGTTTCCAGTCAATACAATTATAGCATGAACAATAGACAATTATCATGAACAAGGAAATATAATAATAACCATTTTATTATTGCCTCTAGGGCATATTTCCAATAGTCTCCCACTTGCACTAGAGTCAATAATCTAGTTACATTGTGATGAATCGAACACCCATAGAGTTTTGGTGTTGATCATGTTTTGCTCGTGGAAGAGGTTTAGTCAACGGATCTGCGACATTCAGATCCGTATGCACTTTACGAATATCCATGTCTCCATCTTGAACATTTTCATGAATGGAGTTGAAGCAACGCTGGATATGCCTGGTCTTCTTATGAAACCTGGGCTCCTTGGCAAGGGCAATAGCTCCAGTGTTGTCACAGAAGAGAGTCATCGGGCCCGACGCATTGGGAATAACTCCTAGGTCGGTAATGAACTCATTCATCCAGATTGCTTCATGTGCTGCCTCCGAGGCTGCCATGTACTCCGCTTCACATGTAGATCCCGCCACGACGCTTTGCTTGCAACTGCATCAGCTGACCGCCCCACCATTCAAAATATACAAGTATCCGGTTTGTGACTTGGAGTCATCCAGATCTGTGTCAAAGCTAGCATCGACGTAACCCTTTACGACGAGCTCTTCGTCACCTCCATAAACAAGAAACATATCCTTAGTCCTTTTCAGGTACTTCAGGATATTCTTGACCGCTGTCCAGTGTTCCATGTCGGGATTACTTTGGTACCTCCCTACCAAACTTACGGCAAGGTTTACATCAGGTCTGGTACACAGCATGGCATACATAATACACCCTATGGCTGAGGCATAGGGGATGACACTCATCTTTTCTCTATCTTTTTCTGTGGTCGGGCTTTGAGCCGTGCTCAATTTCACACCTTGCAAAACAGGCAAGAACCCCTTCTTGGACTGATCCATATTGAACTTCTTCAATATCTTATCAAGGTATGTGCTTTGTGAAAGATCTATGAGGCGTCTCGATCTATCTCTATAGATCTTGATGCCTAATATGTAAGCAGCTTCTCCAAGGTCCTTCATTGAAAAACACTTATTCAAGTAGGCCTTTATGCTTTCCAAAAGTTTTATATCATTTCCCATCAATAGTATGTCATCCACATATAATATGAGAAATGCTACAAAGCTCCCACTCACTTTCTTGTAAACGCAGGCTTCTCCATAAGTCTGCATAAACCCAAACGCTATGATCATTTCATCAAAGCAAATGTTCCAATTCCAAGATGCTTGCACCAGCCCATAGATGGAGCGCTAGAGCTTGCATACCTTGTTAGCATTCTTAGGATCGACAAAACCTTCCGGCTGCATCATATACAATTCTTCCTTATGGAAGTCGTTAAGGAATGTCGTTTTGACATCCATTTGCCATATTTCATAATCATAGAATGCGGCAATTGCTAACATGATTCGGATGGACTTCAGTTTGGCTACGGGTGAGAAGGTCTCATCATAGTCAACCCCTTGAACTTGTTGATAACCCTTAGCGACAAGCCGAGCTTTATAGATGGTCACATTACCATCCGTGTCAATCTTCTTCTTAAAGATCCATTTATTTTCTACGGCTCGCCGATCATCAGGCAAGTCTGTCAAAGTCCATACTTTGTTTTCATACATGGATCCTATCTCGGATTTCATGGCTTCAAGCCATTTGTTGGAATCTGGGCCCGCCATCGCTTCTTCATAGTTCGAAGGTTCACCATTGTCTAACAACATGATTTCCAGGACAGGGTTGCCATACCACTCAGGTGCGGAACATGCCCTTGTGGACCTATGAAGTTCAGTAGCAACTTGATCCGAAGTACCTTGATCATCATCATTAACTTCCTCTCTAGTTGGTGCAGGCACCACAGAAACATCTTCCTGAGCTGCGCTACTTTCCGGTTGAAGAGGCAGTACTTCATCAAGTTCTACTTTCCTCCCACTTACTTCTTTCGAGAGAAACTCTTTCTCCAGAAAGGACCCGTTCTTGGCAACAAAGATCTTGCCTTCAGATCTGAGGTAGAAGGTATACCCAATGGTTTCCTTAGGGTATCCTATGAAGACGCATTTTTCCAACTTGGGTTCAAGCTTTTCAGGTTGTAGTTTCTTGACATAAGCATCGCATCCCCAAACTTTTAGAAACGACAGCTTAGGTTTCTTCCCAAACCATAATTCATACGGTGTCGTCTCAATGGATTTAGATGGTGCCCTATTTAAAGTGAATGTGGCTGTCTCTAAAGCATATCCCCAAAATGATAGCGGTAAATTGGTAAGAGACATCATAGATCGCACCATATCCAATAGAGTGTGATTACGACGTTCGGACACTCCATTACGCTGAGGTGTTCCAGGCGGCGTGAGTTGTGAAACAATTCCACATTTCCTTAAGTGTGTACCAAACTCGTGACTCAAATATTCTCCCCCACGATCTGATCATCAGAACTTTATTTTGCTGTCACGTTGATTCTCCACCTCACTCTGAAATTCCTTGAACTTTTCAAAGGTCTCAGACTTGTGTTTCATTAAGTAGACATACCCATATCTACTTAAGTCATCAGTGAGGGTGAGAACATAACAATAGCCACCGCGAGCCTCAACGCTCATTAGACCGCACACATCAGTATGTATGATTTCCAACAAGTTGGTTGCTCGCTCCATTGTTTCGGAGAACGGAGTCTTGGTCATCTTTCCCATGAGGCATGGTTCGCATGTGTCAAATGATTCATAATCAAGAGACTCCAAAAGTCCATCTGCATGGAGTTTCTTCATGCGTTTGACACCAATGTGACCAAGGCGGCAGTGCCACAAGTATGTGGGACTATCATTATTAACCTTACATCTTTTGGTATTCACACTATGAATATGTGTAACATCACGTTCGAGATTCAATAAGAATAAACCATTGACCAGCGGGGCATGACCATAAAACATATCTCTCAAATAAATAGAACAACCATTATTCTCGGATTTAAATGAGTAGCCATCTCGCATTAAACGAGATCCAGATACAATGTTCATGCTCAAAGCTGGCACTAAATAACAATTATTGAGGTTTAAAACTAATCCCGTAGGTAAATGTAGAGGTAGCGTGCCGACGGCGATCACATCGACCTTGGAACCATTCCCGACGCGCATCGTCACCTCGTCCTTCGCCAGTCTCCGCTTATTCCGCAACTCCTGTTTTGAGTTACAAATATGAGCAACCGCACCGGTATCAAATACCCAGGAGCTACTACGAGTACTGGTAAGGTACACATCAATAACATGTATATCACATATACCTTTGGTGTTGCCGGCCTTCTTGTCCGCTAAGTACTTGGGGCAGTTCCGCTTCTAGTGACCATTTCCCTTGCAATAAAAGCACTGAGTCTCGGGCTTGGGTCCATTGTTTGGCTTCTTCCCGGCAACTGATTTACCGGGCGCGGCAACTCCCTTGCCGTCCTTCTTGAAGTTCTTTTTACCCTTGCCTTTCTTGAAACTAGTGGTCTTATTCACCATCAACACTTGATGTTCCTTTTTGATTTCCACCTCCGCTGATTTCAGCATTGAATATAACTCGGAATGGACTTCTCCATCCCTTGCATATTGTAGTTCATCACAAAGCTCTTGTAGCTAGGTGGGAGCAACTGGAGGATCATGTCAATGACTGAGTCATCTGGGAGATTAACTCCCAACTGAGACAAACGGTTGTGCAAACCAGACATAGTGAGTATATGCTCACTGACAGAACTTTTTTCCTCCATCTTACAACTGTAGAACTTGTCGGAGACTTCATATCTCTCGACCCGGGCATGAGCTTGGAAAACCATTTACAGCTCTTGGAACATCTCATATGCTCTGTGCTGCTCAAAACGCTTTTGGAGCCCCGGTTCTAAGCTGTAAAGCATGCCGCACTGAACCAGGGAGTAATCATCACTACGCGACTGCCAGGCGTTCATAACGTATTGAGTTGCTGGGAAAATGAGTGCTTCACCTAGCGGTGCTTCTAGGACATATGCTTTCTTGGCAGCTATGAGGATGATCCTCAAGTTCCGGACCCAGTCCGTATAGTTGCTACCATCGTCTTTTGGCTTGGTTTTCTCTAGGAACGCGTTGAAGTTGAGGGCAACATTAGCGTGGGCCATTTGATCTACAAGACATATTGCAAAGATATTTTAGACTATGTTCATGATAATTAAGTTCATCTAATCAAATTATTTAATGAACTCCCACTCAGATAGACATCCCTCTAGTCATCTAAGTGATACATGATCCGAGTCAACTAGGCCGTGTCCGATCATCACGTGAGACGGACTAGTCATCATCGGTGAACATCTTCATGTTGATCGTATCTACTATACGACTCATGTTCGACCTTTCGGTCTCTTGTGTTCCGAGGCCATGTCTGTACATGCTAGGCTCGTCAAGTCAACCTAAGTGTTTTGCATGTGTAAATCTGGCTTACACCCGTTGTATGCGAACGTTAGAATCTATCACACCCGATCATCACGTGGTGCTTCGAAACAACGAACTTTCGCAACGGTGCACAGTTAGGGGGAACACTTTCTTGAAATTTTATGAGGGATCATCTTATTTATGCTACCATCATTCTAAGCAAATAAGATGTAAATATGACAAACATCACATGCAAATCATAAAGTGACATGATATGGCCAATATCATCTTGCGCCTTTGATCTCATCTTGAGGCGCGGCATGATCACCTTCGTCACCGGCATGACACCATGATCTCCATCATCATGATCTCCATCATCGTGTCTTCATGAAGTTGTCTCGCCAACTATTACTTCTACTACTATGGCTAACGGTTAGCAATAAAGTAAAGTAATTACATGGCGTTATTCAATGACACGCAGGTCATACAATAAATTAAGACAACTCCTATGGCTCCTGCCGGTTGTCATACTCATCGACATGCAAGTCGTGATTCCTATTACAAGAACATGATCAATCTCATACATCACATATATCATTCATCACATTCTTTTGGCCATATCACATCACATAGCATACCCTGCAAAAACAAGTTAGACGTCCTCTAATTGTTGTTGCATGTTTTACGTGGCTGCTATGGGTTTCTAGCAAGAACGTTTCTTACCTACGCAAAAGCCACAACGGTGATATGCCAATTGCTATTTACCCTTCATAAGGACCCTTTTCATCCAACCCGATCCGACTAAAGTGGGAGAGACTGGCACCCGCTAGCCACCTTATGCAATAAGTGCATGTCAGTCGGTGGAACCTGTCTCACGTAAGCGTACGTGTAAGGTCGGTCCGGGCCGCTTCATCCCACAATGCCACCGAAATCAAGATAGGACTAGTAACGGTAAGCAAATTGAACAAACCAACGCCCACACCTACTTGTGTTCTGCTCGTGCATAGAATCTATGCAATAGACCTAGCTCATGATGCCACTGTTGGGGAACGTAGTAATAATTCAAAATTTTCCTACGTATCACCAAGATCAATCTATGGAGATTCTAGCGACAAGAGAGGGAGAGGATGAGCATCTTCATGCCTTTGAAGATCGCTAAGCGGAAGCGTCACTAGAACGCGGATGAGGGAGTCATACTCGCAGCGATTCAAATCGCAGAAGATCTGATCTAACGCCGAACGGACGGCGCCTCCGCGTTCAACACACGTACAGCCCGAGGACGTCTCCTCCTTCTTGATCTAGAAAGGGGAGAGGAGAATTTGAGGGAGAGCTCCGGCAGCATGACGGCGTGGTGGAGGAGCTTGCAGTTCTCTGGCAGGGCTTCGCCAAGCACTACTATGGAGGAGGACGTGTTGGGGAGGGAGAGGGCTACGCCAGCGGAAGGGTATGGAAGCCCTCCCACCCCCACCCCCACCCCCACTATTTATAGGGGGAAGTGAAGAGGGGGTCGGCCCCCTTAGATCTCATCTAAGGGGGGCAGCGTCCAAGGGGGGAGCTTGCCCCCCAAGTTGGTGGGAGGCGCCCCCACCCCCTAGGGTTTTCAACCCTAGGCGCCTTGGGCCCTTGGGGGTGCACCAGCCCACTAGAGAGCTGGTTCCCACCCTTGTTCAGCCCATTTAGTCCCCTGTGTCAGGTGGACCCACCCGGTGGACCCCCGGACACCTTTCGGTGGTCCCGATACGATATCGGTAACCCCCGAAATTATTTTGGTGACTGAAACTGGACTTCCCATATATAAATCTTTGTCTCCGGACCATTCCGGAACTCCTCGTGATGTCCGAGATCTCATCTAGGACTCCGAACAACATTCGGTAACTGCATACTAATTCCCATAACAACTCTAGCGTCACCGAACCTTAAGTGTGTAGACCCTACGGGTTCGGGAATCATGCAGACATGACCGAGACAGGTCTCCGGCCAATAACCAACTGCGGGATATGGATACCCATGTTGGCTCCCACATGTTCCACGATGATCTCATCGGATGAATCACGATGTCGGGGATTCAATCAATCCCCAATACAATTCCCTTCGTCAATCGGTATGTTACTTGCCCGAGATTCGATCATCGGTATCCCAATACCTCGTTCAATCTCGTTACCGGCAAGTCACTTTACTCGTTCTGTAATGCATGATCCCATGACTAACTGCTTAGTCACATTGAGCTCATTATGATGATGCATTATCGAGTGGGCCCAGAGATACCTCTCCGTCATACGGAGTGACAAATCCCAGTCTCGATTCGTGCCAACCCAACAGACACTTTCGGAGATGCCTGTAGTGTACCTTTATAGCCACCCAGTTACGTTGCGACGTTTGGTACACCCAAAGCATTCCTACGGTATCCGAGAGTTGCACAATCTCATGGTCTAAGGAAATGATACTTGACATTAGAAAAGCTTTTAGCAAACGAACTACACGATCTTGTGTTATGCTTAGGATTGGGTCTTGTCCATCACATCATTCTCCTATTGATGTGATCCCGTTACCAATGACTTCCAATGCCCATGGTCAGGAAACCATGACCATCTATTGATCAACGAGCTCGTCAACTAGAGGCTCACTAGGGACATGTTGTGGTCTATGTATTCACACACGTATTACGGTTTCCAGTCAATACAATTATAGCATGAACAATAGACAATTATCATGAACAAGGAAATATAATAATAACCATTTTATTATTTCCTCTAGGGCATATTTGCAACAAATTCATCTATAATTTTGAGCAAAAAATTGGTCCTGTCATGCTTATGCTTCTTACAAAATCTATCTTCCCTATAAGGCATGTCTTCACAAAGTCTTTCCACTCCACAAAAATTGACATGCTTATAAGAAACATTTTTGTCATGACTTGTGCAATCATCATTAGCATTTTGGATATTCAAAGAATTCATACTAACTACATTACAATCATGCTCGTCATTCAAAGGTTCTATGCCAAACATTTTATTGAATTGTTCTTCTATCAATTGAGCACAATTTTCCTTTCCATCATTTTCAAGAAAGACATGATAAAGACGAATAATATGAGGCCACCTCAATTCCATTTTTTATAGTTTTCTTGTATAAACCAAACTAGCGATAAAAAAAGAAACTAAAAGATTCGGTTACAAGATCTAAAGATACACCTTCAAGCACTCACCTCCCCGGCAACGGCGCCAGAAAAGAGCTTGATGTCTACTACGCAACTTTATTCTTGTAGAGTCGTGTTGGGTCTCCAAGTGCAGATTTTTGTAGGACAGTAGCAATTTTCCCTTAAGTGAATGACCTAAGGTTTATCAGTCTGTGGGAGGCGTAGGACGAAGATGGTCTCTCTCAAACAACCCTTCAACCAAATACAAGAAATCTCTTGTGTCCCCAACACACCTAATACAATGGCAAATTGTATAGGTGCACTAGTTCGGCGATAAAAGTGTAATATGGATAGTAGAAATATATTTTTATAATCTGAATATATAAAAATAGCAAGGAAGCGAATGATAAAAGTGAGCACAAACGGTATTGCAATGCTTGAAAACAAGGCCTAGTGTAACGCCCCGGATACAACTTTCCATATTCGTAACTCCAACTCTTGCCTTTTCCGGAGATGCGATATGATATTTCCTCCGTGGTAGGGTTTTTGTCTTTCGTTTTGCATTTTGTTCATGTCATGCATCTCATCTCATAGCATCATGCGCATTGCATCTGCATGTTTTCATAAAGCTTGCATCCGCTCGTAGTTGCCGCGTTTCCCTCTTGCTTTAGTTGACCGTTCCGAGACCAACCTTGGTCTTCGTTTTTTTCCTCTTGCCTAAACCGGAGTCTCTCTTAGACCACTCGCGTGCGTGTGTGAAACCTTTCCCGAACCCGACCGGAGCAGTCGTCACCGTTGGATCCGGATCATCCCCTAACGTCTATAAAACATACCTGTTTTCTTATTTGGACTCCCTAGCCTATTTTTCTCGATCGTCCGATTAAAAATCGGAGGGATCAAATACCCCCCTAAACCTAGCCTACTTACTATATAAATAGAGCAACCCTAAAATCTAGGGGAGCTGTCCCATCCTCCGAATCCCTCCGCCGCCACCTACCTGCCTTCTCTCCCTCGGGATCCTCCCGATCCAATCCACCAACCAGCGCTCCCCCATGTCCCTCCTTGATCCCCATCACTCGCAGCCACCCTCAAATCCATCCGGTCACTGGGATGCTCGTCGGCGCAGCGCCTCCAGCAGATGAGCCCCCGTCGCGCCCTCACCTCCCCCCCCCCCCGTTTTCCTCCTCTCTGTATCTCATCTCTCTCCCGTTCTCTCTGTACCAGGATGCAACCACCACGAACTCCGGTGACATGGCGCCCGCAGCCCCGAGCTCGTCGTCCATCGCCGTTCCCCGCTGGATCCACATCGCCGTGCCAAGTCCTGCAGTCGCTTCTTCCCCTGCGTTGCTCAAGAGCAAGCAGAGCGCAGCCGCTCGCTCCATTGACCGCTGCTCGATCCTGCTGCTCAGACCCGCAAGGTCTGGCCGTCCCCGCCGCTGGTGCCTCACCGTGCCGCCGGCGGCGACCGCCTCCTTACAGGCCCGTCGCCTTGCTCTCCGCTTCCCTGGTCTCTCTCTTCCTTCTCCCTCTCGAGTCGCTAATGCTCACTCCCTCTTCCCTCATCCGCAGGAGACCAACGCCATGGCTGCCTGAGTTCCTCCACGCCGTCCAGCGCCCGGATCCGCGCCTCCCTTCATGTTCCTGTAGTCCCGCGTCGCTGGAGCAGGAGCTCCATCCGCTGCCGCACCCTGCATCGCCTGAAACCGCCCCGCGTCTCGCCTCCTCTGTCTGCTTTCTCTGCATCGAGCGAGGCCAGGCAACCGCGCCGCATTGACCGCATCGTCAACCCACCCGAGCGGGTCGACCTCCTCTCCAGATCCGGCCCAAGCCGCTCCCCTCGCCCGGCCTGCCTGCCTCACCACCGACTGGGCCTGGCCCATGGGTGAGCAGCCCCCAGCGCCCATCCTCTTGTTTTTTCACCTATCGGGCCAGCCAGTTCCGACCCATTGTAGTATTTTTTTTCAGATCTGCGATTCTAGCATTTATCCCAGGATTTTCAGAATTGCAGATAACCCCTTGCTCTTCATGCATATAAAAAACTCATTAACCATGCATCGGATTAAAAAAAAAGTATACATGTAAAATGCTTAGAATTTTATCTAGTTTCACTTTATGCCACTTTCATCCATGTTTAAAATGTTTAAATTGTTGTTTGCATTAATTTGCATAAATGCCATGTTAAAATGATTTATTTCATAACTAAATAACCATAGCTCCAAATTTAATAAACTTTATATGCAAATGGGGTGGAAAAATGCATAGATTAACTTGGTTCACTTACTTTGCATGTTTAACAACTCTAAAATTATGTAATAGGTAGAACAGTACCAAATTCGAAATGTGGACATGAGGATTTTCCGGAATTGTTGGTTGTTGTTCCGGCCTCATTTAAACTTGCCTAGAGAGGTAGTATTTATTATGCTTCACCTCTTGCCATGTTTAACAACATTTAATATTGTTGGGTACAAAACCGAGAGAGAACTAAATAATTGATGTGGTGTTTCGTCAATAAGCAACTCGTTGCATATTGAGCTCCACTTAATTTGTAGTGTTGTTCGTTGCACTTTGCCACGCCATGCTCTTTAAACCGGACATGCATCATACTTGGTTGAGCATCATGTCATGTTTATGTGTTGTGTGTTTACCTTGTTGTTTGCTTCTTTCCGGTTGTGCTTCTCCTCGATAGTTCCAGTAATGTTGCGGTTGTAAGGATTCGTTCGACTACTCCCGTTCGTCTTCTTCATGGACTCGTTCTTCTTCCTTGCGGGATTTCAGGCAAGATGACCGCTACCCTGGATCTCACTACTATCATTGCTATGCTAGTTGCTTCGTTCTATCGCTTTGTTGCGCTACCTATCGCTTGCTCTTCAAGCTCCCTATTTGCCATGTCAGCCTCTAACATTTTCACCCTTCCTAGCAAACCGTTGCTTGGCTATGTTACCGCTTTTGCTCAGCCCCTCTTATAGCATTGTTAGTTGCAGGTGAAGTTGAAGATTGCTCCATGGTGGACAGGATTATGTTGGGATATCACAATATCTCTTATTTAATTAATGCATCTATATACTTGGTAAAGGGTGGAAGGCTCGGCCTTATGCCTGGTGTTTTGTTCCACTCTTGCCGCCCCTAGTTTCCGTCATACCGGTGTTGTGTTCCCGGATTTTGCGTTCCTTACGCGGTTGGGTGATTTATGGGACCCCCTTGACAGTTCGCTTTGAATAAAACTCCTCCAGCAAGGCCCAACCTTGGTTTTACCATTTGCCTCACCTAGCCCTTTTTCCCTTGGGTTTCCGGAGCCCGAGGGTCATCGTTATTTTAACCCCCCGGGCCAGTGCTCCTTCGAGTGTTGGTCCAAACTAGAGCCACTTGCAGCGCCACCTCGGGGCAACTTGAGGGCTGGTTTTAGTTGTACGTAGTGTTCATCCGGTGTGCCCTGAGAACGATATATGTGCAGCTCCTATTGGGATTTTGTCGGCACATCGGGCGGCTTTGCTGGTCTTGTTTTACCATTGGCGAAATGTCTTGTAAACCGGGATTCCGAGTCTGATCGGGTCTTCCTGGGAGAAGGTATATCCTTCGTTGATCGCGAGAGCTTATCATGGGCTAAGTTGGGACACCCCTGCAGGGTATAATCTTTCGAAAGCCGTGCCCGTGGTTATGCGGCAGATGGGAATTTTTTAATGTCCGGTTGTAGATAACTTGACACCAGATCCGAATTAAAACGGATCAACCGCGTGTGTAGCCGTGATGGTCTCTTTTCGGCGGAGTCCGGGAAGTGAACACGGTTTTTGGGTTATGTTTGACGTAAGTAGGAGTTCAGGATCACTTCTTGATCATTGCTAGCTTCACGACCGTTCCGCTTGCTCTCTTCTCGCTCTTATTTGCGTATGTTAGCCACCATATATGCTTAGTCGCTGCTGCAACCTCACCACTTTACCCCTTACTTTCCCTTTAAGTTTTGCTAGTCTTGATACCCATGGTAATGGGATTGCTGAGTCCTCGTGGCTCACAGATTACTACAACAACAGTTGCAGGTGCAGGTTATGCGATGATCATGATGCGAGAGCGATGTTTGCTTGTCTTGAGTTCTTCTTCTGCTTCTTCTTCGATCAGGGGATAGGTTCCAGGTCGGCAGCCTGGGCTAGCAGGGTGGATGTCGTTTGAGTTTCTGTTTGTGTTTCATCCGTAGTCGGATAGTGCTCTTATGTAAGATGATGTTGTATTCATGTGGCATTGTATGCCTTTTGTATGTATCCCCATCTATTATGCAATGTTGATGTAATAATATCCACCTTGCAAAAGCGTTTCAATATGCGGTTCTATCCTTGGTGGTACCTTCGAGTCTCTTTAGGATAGTATCGCATATTGGGCATGACAAGTTGGTAATCAGAGCCTCGACCGACCATAGGAGCCCCCTTGATTGTTGGCCGTTGTTGAGTCTAGAAGAAAACTACTTTTGAGTCTTAGGATTATATATATCAGAGAGTAGGATTCTTTTTACTCCTTAGCCCCCTTCGTCGCTCTGGTGAGGTCTCCTGACGTAGATATTTTGTCTTTCCTCTCCTCAAATTTCACTAAAAAAAATTTAGGATCACGCGAGTATCTTGGGATCATTTCGATAGTCTTATGACGAGAACATTGTTCTTGGTGCCTCCTGTCTTTTATGTTGCAGTGACCCGGGGAGTTGAGCTTCGAGGTGTTGTCGTCATAATTTTATCGTTGCGGTTCTGGAATACCTGAGTTTTGCCGACATCGAAAATCTCTTTTATGCAGTTGTTGGTGAGATAACCTCGACGCCACCCAGTACTGGGGCGGGAGTTCGGGAGTATTGCCATAGCTCGTATAACGGATGCTTTTCGAAGGTTGAGGTACGCGATTTCCGGAGTTTTCTTGGTTATGTGTTGACGGATGGATACAGCTGGATGTAGGGATTGTTAGTTTGGGTGAGATATATTGCTTCCCCTGTATCCCCAACACCAGATTGCATAACCAGAAAGTTTTGGGAGTTTATAGGTGGGAATTCAAGTATCTCCTAGGATATCGTTCCGACACATGCATGATATGGGATTGGGTAAATCTCTATCATATGTATTTGTTCCGGCTTATTCTGCAAGCCAAATCCTTTGTTTTGTTTTATTTGTGGTATTCGAGTTGCTTCAAAGTCAAGTGTTGATTCCATACCTTTCAAGCGGTGTTCTCATATTTCTATGGGAGTACTAATCCTTTTGATCATCGAGATTGTCATGTCAATTCTTTCCAACCGGTGTGCTTCTCTTCAAGTGGATCCGATCATTTCAAGATTTGTGAGATCAATTCTATGTTTTCTCAACGGTATCCATTCCATCTCCCCAAGTTGCCTTTGTTTTCCCGCCCTCCCACCCTTTTTCTTCAAGGACTCAGATATCTTAATCAAGTATCCATCTTATGGATGTGAAGTTTCTCCATTCTTTTCCCGTCAATGTTCTTATCCAGTGATTCTCAGGAAGATACTAACGGGGCTTTGAGTTCATCATTCTTCGTTATTTTTCTTCTCCGGTGGATTTAATTCAAGCTTCGACGTTGATCATAACTCTTCCTTTTGTTTCACTTATCTTCCCATGTGAATTTCTTATCCAAGGCTCTATTATTTATTCACCTCTCCCAGTTCATATCCGGAGTGCTGAAGATATCTCGGAAGATTCGTGCTTCCATTCTCTATCTGTTCAAGTTGTTTTGAGGTTGTTATCTCATTCAAGCCATTTAATTCAACCGGTGCAATCCCCCCTTTCAATCAATTGTTCAACGGTGTATCTTTTAGTGGGCCCTAACCCACAGATCTTTTCCAGGATCTTACCTGACTCTTCTAATTTTCCCGGAGCTATTCCCAAATTCATTTCAAAGTTTGATGTAAGAATGAATTTTCATCAGTCACATGCCTTCTCCAATGTCGTTTTCAAATTCTTTTCATCTTTGGTTCAACCTTTCTAATTTTCTCCCGGAGTATCTCAGTAATTCATGGTGGTGTTTCTCGTCGTCATTCTTGGATTTGAAGACCGAAGAAGAGTTCCTCTTAAATCCTTACCCTTCTTCCAAAGATGCGTAGTTCAAGCTTGATGCCATCCTCTCATAATTGTTTTCGATTGTGAGAATTCTTTTCACCCATCCGGAGCATTTCATGAGTTGTTTCCATTTCTTTCCTCCGAAGGCCATCATGTCACAATTCTTCATTCTCAGCGTGTAGATATCGTTCTCCAAATCTTCTCGGTGCATCGTTCAAATATCATCTAATCAGTTCATGCTCCCTTCATTCTCATGTATCTAAATCCCCTCAAGTATCTTCATTCTTTCCGATGATTTGTGCCTTTGCTACTTTCATTTTCAATTCTTACAGTGGTTCGTTCGAGATCCCTCTTCCTTTGCTATCGTATAATTTTATTCGTTGTTTCCAATCCCACCGGTGTTTCCATCAATACCTTCTCAAGTTTGCGCTATATCTCTCTTAATCCTTTCTACGGAATAAGTAGTATGCCAAATCCATTACTTGTCATCAATTTATTTTGATGAAGGATAAGCATACAATAAATCTTATTCTTATTTCCTCGAGGTGATTCAATTCTTTTCTTCTGAAGATTGTTCATGATGAAGTAATTCTCAGTTCTAGTGTTCATCTTTTCTTTCCGAAGTTCCAAGTTCTCTCGGTTATATCATCGTGAAACTCCTTCTAAATCATCGTTCACCTTGTGTTTTCAAGTTCTCTTTCTTTTATCATCCTTTTGTCACCGGAGTTCTTCACGGTGGTTCTTCATGATTTAATTCATTCTTCAAGTGTTCATCAAGATTCTTGTCGGTGGAGTTCAAGTATCTTTCCTTCTTGATTTTCGAAGTGCAATTAATTCTCCGTATTCTTTTGAAGTGGAGTTTTGCATTTGTTTGTTCTTCTCAGCTATCCAATCATTTTCGTTTGTGGCTGGTTATCACCTTATGATCTTGAGATGTTACCTATAAGACCACAACAAGCTTACTCTTTTCGTTGTTGATTTTCTCAACAACTCCATTCAATCCTTCCTTCTAAGTTCATTTCATTCCATTCTTTTAATTCTTCCGGAGGCATTGCATTGTTTATCTCATCAAGTGTCATCCCGTCTTGTGAAGTTCATATTCTATTCCTTCCATTTTTAACCGGAGTGTTGTCCGAATTTGATCTTCCTTGTTCGTTGTTTATCTCGTGTCAACCAAAGTGGTCTCAATTCTTTCTTGTCCATTGTACTCGCCATTCATAGCTTTGCAACCTCCAAGGTACACATGGTGTTCCTTGTTTCTATTTTCTACCGCAGTGCTCTCGATTGTGTTCAACTCCATTGTGTTCTTTCTCTCCACTTTTCAACCTCTCAAAGTTCTTTGGTTTCACTCGTTCGTCAAAGAAGCAACTTAGTTTACCTCTTCTCTTCCTCTTCCTTTTCCCTCCGGTGCCATCCTAGATCTTGGGACGAGATCCTCTCGTAGTGGTGGTGTGTTGTAACGCCCCGGATACAACTTTCCATATTCGTAACTCCAACTCTTGCCTTTTCCGGAGATGCGATATGATATTTCCTCCGTGGTAGGGTTTTTGTCTTTCGTTTTGCATTTTGTTCATGTCATGCATCTCATCTCATAGCATCATGCGCATTGCATCTGCATGTTTTCATAAAGCTTGCATCTGTTCGTAGTCGCCGCGTTTCCCTCTTGCTTTAGTTGACCGTTCTGAGACCAACCTTGGTCTTCGTTTTTTTCCTCTTGCCTAAACCGGAGTCTCTCTCAGACCACTCGCGTGCGCGTCTGAAACCTTTCCCGAACCCGACCGGAGCAGTCGTCACCGTTGGATCCGGATCATCCCCTAACGTCTATAAAACATCCCCGTTTTGTTATTTGGACTCCCTAGCCTATTTTTCTCGATCGTCCGATTAAAAATCAGAGGGATCAAATACCCCCCTAAACCTAGCCTACTTACTATATAAATAGAGCAACCCTAAAATCTAGGGGAGCTGTCCCATCCTCCGAATCCCTCCGCCGCCACCTACCTGCCTTCTCTCCCTCAGGATCCTCCCGACAATCCACCAACCAGTGCTCCCCCATGTCCCTCCTCGATCCCCATCACTCGCAGCCACCCTCAAATCCATCCGGTCACCGGGACGCTCGTCGGTGCAGCGCCTCCAGCAGATGAGCCCCCGTCGCACCCTCTCCTCCCTCCCCCCCCCCCCGTTTTCCTCCTCTCTGTATCTCATCTCTCTCCCATTCTCTCTGTACCAGGATGCAACCACCATGAACTCCGGTGACATGGCGCCCATAGCCCCGAGCTCGTCGTCCATCGCCGTTCCCCGCTGGATCCACATCGCCGTGCCGAGTCCTGCAGCCGCTTCTTCCCCTGCGTTGCTCAAGAGCGAGCAGAGCGCAGCCGCTCGCTCCATTGACCGCTGCTCGATCCTGCTGCTCAGACCCGCAAGGTCTGGCTGTCCCCGCCACTGGTACCTCGCCGTGCCGCCGCCGGCGACCGCCTCCTTACAGGCATGTCGCCTTGCTCTCCGCTTCCCTGGTCTCTCTCTTCCTTCTCCCTCTCGAGTCGCTATTGCTCACTCCCTCTTCCCTCATCCGCAGGAGACCAACGCCATGGCTGCCTGAGTTCCTCCACGCCGTCCAGCACCCGGATCCGCGCCTCCCTTCGCGTTCCTGTAGTCCCGCGTCGCCAGAGCAGGAGCTCCATCCACTACCACGCCCCGCATCGCCTGAAACCGCCCCGCGTCTCGCCTCCTCTATCTGCTTCCTTTGTATCGAGCGAGGCAAGGCAACTGCGCCATGTTGACCGCATCGTCAACCCACCCGAGCGGGTCGACCTCCTCTCCAGATCCGGCCCAAGCCGCTCCCCTCGCCCGGCCTGCCTGCCTCACCACCGACTGGGCCTGGCCCATGGGTGAGAAGCCCCTAGCGCCCATCCTCTTGTTTTTTTCACCTATCGGGCCAGCCAGTTCCGGCCAATTGTAGTACTTTTTTCAGATCTGCGATTCTAGCATTTATCCCAGGATTTTCAGAATTGCAGATAACCCCTTGCTCTTCATGCATATAAAAAACTCATTAACCATGCATCGGATTAAAACAAATTATACATGTAAAATGCTTAGAATTTTATCTAGTTTCACTTTATGCCACTTTCATCCATGTTTAAAATGTTTAAATTGTTGTTTGCATTAATTTGCATAAATGCCATGTTAAAGTGATTTATTTCATAACTAAATAACCATAGCTCCAAATTTAATAAACTTTATATGCAAATGGGGTGGAAAAATGCATAGATTAACTTGGTTCACTTACTTTGCACGTTTAACAACTCTAAAATTATGTAATAGGTAGAACAGTACTAAATTCGAAATGTGGATATGAGGATTTTCCGGAATTGTTGGTTGTTGTTCCGGCCTCATTTAAACTTGCCTAGAGAGGTAGTATTTATTATGCTTCACCTCTTGCCATGTTTAACAACATTTAATATTGTTGGGTACAAAACCGAGAGAGAACTAAATAATTGATGTGGTGTTTCGTCAATATGCAACTCATTGCATATTGAGCTCCACTTAATTTGTAGTGTTGTTCGTTGCACTTTGCCATGCCATGCTCTTTAAACCGGACATGCATCATACTTGGTTGAGCATCACGTCATGTTTATGTGTTGTGTGTTTACCTTGTTGTTTGCTTCTTTCCGATTGTGCTTCTCCTCGACAGTTCCGGTAATGTTGCGGTTGTGAGGATTCGTTCGACTACTCCCGTTCGTCTTCTTCATGGACTCGTTCTTCTTCCTTGCGGGATTTCAGGCAAGATGACCGCTACCCTGGATCTCACTACTATCATTGCTATGCTAGTTGCTTCGTTCTATCGCTTTGTTGCGCTACCTATCGCTTGCTCTTCAAGCCTCCCTATTTGCCATGTCAGCCTCTAACATTTTCACCCTTCCTAGCAAACCGTTGCTTGGCTATGTTACCGCTTTTGCTCAGCCCCTCTTATAGCGTTGTTAGTTGCAGGTGAAGTTGAAGATTGCTCCATGGTGGACAGGATTATGTTGGGATATCACAATATCTCTTATTTAATTAATGCATCTATATACTTGGTAAAGGGTGGAAGGCTCGGCCTTATGCCTAGTGTTTTGTTCCACTCTTGCCGCCCCTAGTTTCCGTCATACCGGTGTTATGTTCCCGGATTTTGCGTTCCTTACGCGGTTGGGTGATTTATGGGACCCCCTTGACAGTTCCCTTTGAATAAAACTCCTCCAGCAAGGCCCAACCTTGGTTTTACCATTTGCCTCACCTAGCCCTTTTTCCCTTGGGTTTCCAGAGCCCGAGGGTCATCGTTATTTTAACCCCCCCCCCCGGGCCAGTGCTCCTTCGAGTGTTGGTCCAAACTAGAGCCACTTGCAGCGCCACCTCGGGGCAACTTGAGGGCTGGTTTTAGTTGTACGTAGTGTTCATCCGGTGTGCCCTGAGAACGAGATATGTGCAGCTCCTATCGGGATTTTGTCGGCACAACGGGCGGCTTTGCTGGTCTTGTTTTACCATTGTCGTAAATGTCTTGTAAACCGGGATTCCGAGTCTGATCGGGTCTTCCTGGGAGAAGGTATATCCTTCGTTGATCACGAGAGCTTATCATGGGCTAAGTTGGGACACCCCTGTAGGGTATAATCTTTCGAAAGCCGTGCCCGCGGTTATGCGGCAGATGGGAATTTGTTAATGTCCGGTTGTAGATAACTTGACACCAGATCCGAATTAAAACGGATCAACCGCGTGTGTAGCCGTGATGGTCTCTTTTCGGTGGAGTCCGGGAAGTGAACACAGTTTTTGGGTTATGTTTGACGTAAGTAGGAGTTCACGATCACTTCTTGATCATTGCTAGCTTCACGACCGTTCCGCTTGCTCTCTTCTCGCTCTTATTTGCGTATGTTAGCCACCATATATGCTTAGTCGCTGCTGCAACCTCACCACTTTACCCCTTACTTTCCCTTTAAGTTTTGCTAGTCTTGATACCCATGGTAATGGGATTTCTGAGTCCTCGTGGCTCACAGATTACTACAACAACAGTTGCAGGTGCAGGTTATGCGATGATCATGACGCAAGAGCGATGTTTGCTTGTCTTGAGTTCTTCTTCTGCTTCTTCTTCGATCAGGGGATAGGTTCCAGGTCGGCAGCCTGGGCTAGCAGGGTGGATGTCGTTTGAGTTTCTGTTTGTGCTTCATCCGTAGTCGGATAGTGCTCTTATGTAAGATGATGTTGTATTCATGTGGCATTGTATGCCTTTTGTATGTATCCCCATCTATTATGTAATGTTGATGTGATGATATCCACCTTGCAAAAGTGTTTCAATATGCGGTTCTATCCTTGGTGGGACCTTCGAGTCTCTTTAGGATAGTATCGCATATTGGGCGTGACACCTAGGGTCCGTACTTTCGCTAGTGCAATCTCTCAACAATGCTAATATAATTGGATCATCTAACCATTCCTCTACGTGCGATGAAGAATCACTCCAAAGTTCCTATCTAGCGGAGAACATAAGTAGAAATTGTTTGCAGGGTACGAAACCACCTTGAAGTTATTCTTTCCATTTGATCCATTCAAGAGTTCGTACTAAAATAGCGCAAAGTTATTCTTTCTGTTCGATCTATCCAAGAGTTCGTACTAAAATAACACCAAAGAAAATTCAGATTCATAATACTCAATCCAACACAAAGAACCTCAAAAAGTGCCCCAAGATTTCTACCATAGAAACAAAGACGAGAACATGCATCAACCCCTATGCATAGATTACCGCAATGTCACCTCGAGAATCCGCGAGTTAAGTGCCAAAACACATATCAAGTGAATCAATATAATACCCCATTGTCACCACGAGTATTCATATGCAAGACATATAGCAAGTGCTCTCAAATCCATAAAAGTATTCAATCCGATAAAACAAAATCTCAAAGGGAAAACTCAATTCATCACAACAAGATAGACTGGGGAAAACACCATATGATCCGACTATATTAGCAAAGCCTGCGATATATCAAGATCGTGACATCTCAAGATCATGACAGAGAGAGAGAGAGAGATTAAACACATAGCTACTAGTACAAACCCTCAGCCCCGAGGGTGGACTACTCCCTCCTCGTCATGGACACCATAGGGATGATGAAGATGGCCTCCGGTGATGATCTTCCCCCTCCAGCAGGGTGCCGGAATAGAGTCCATATTGGTTTTCATGGATACAGAGGCTTGCGGTGGCGGAACTTCTGATCTAGGGTTACCCCGAGGGTTTTAGGAATATTTGGCAATTTATAGGGTGAAGAGGCGGTGTTGGAGGCCACCGAGGTGGGCACAACCCACCTGGGCGCGCCTGGGCCCCCAGGCGCACCCTGGTGGGTTGTGCTCCCCTTGGAGCTCCCCTCTGGTACTTCTTTGGCCCACCGGGTGTCTTCTGGTCCAGAAAAAATCTCCAAAAAGTTTCGCTGCATTTGGACTCCGTTTGGTATTGATTTTCTGCGAAGTAAAAAACAAGCAAAAAACAGCAACTAGCACTGGGCACTATGTCAATAGGTTAGTCCCAAAAAATGATATAAAGTTGCTATAAAATTATTGTAAAATATCCAAGAATGATAATATAATAGCATGGAACAATCAAAAATTATAGATGCATTGGAGACATATCAGCAGCTTTAATCAACCTTTCACAAAACAGGTTACCTCCTCATCCATTGTCTGAATGGGTGTCTCCTGTTTTCTCCCTTTTTGAGGATTCACCTTTGCTTTGCTCTTGTCCTCATTTTCATCCTTAGAATGTTCCCTGTAAAATACTCAAGTTGCGCCTTTCTCATCGGGTATGGCAATACCGGTTCAGGCTCATAATCTACATCCATGGGGAGGACTGATGTTCCTACCTCCAAGGTCTCAACTATGACCTCTTCCTTGGGGTCCTCATCTGTATAATTCTCCCACTTCCTCTTCAAGAACTCCATGTGTTTTGCATACCTTTGAACAAATCTTAAAACAACATCAGGGTCAAGGTAAAATTCATTACTTATTTGTTCAAAGGCTGTGGGGCTTTTGCCTCGCAGTGTTCAGTCAAAAAAACATTTTATGCAATCAAATCCACTTCTATTTTACCCTCTCCCTCTTCATCGCTCCCCCAAGCTTCGTGGTTAGCAAGTTTCCCTTATAATAATTCCAATGCTTCTGCGACTTCCCTAGTAATAAAAGAACCTGCAAATGCTAAATCTAGTTCTTCTTTTGAATCATATTGCAGTCCTCCGTAAAAAAGATTTAATACTAGACATTCAGGGAGCTTATGATGAGGGCAATCGTTTAGTAAAATTTTATACCTTTGATATGCGTTTACCAAACTTTCTCCAGGCCTCACTCGGAAGTTTAAAATGCTCTTCCTTGCTTCATTTGACTCCTTCTCTGAATAAAAATCTGATAGAAAATTTTATGCTAGTTTACTCCATGTATCAAAGGTACCTGCAGGGTGAGACACTAACCAATTCCTTGTCTTTTTAGCCAAAGTGTGAGGGAATAATTTCAGTTTCATATCATCTGGGCTAAAAGCATTCAACTTAAATGTCCCAAACGGATCTTCAATAAATTGCAAATGTTGGTAAGGATCCTCACCTTCCTCACCTTTAAACTATTTACCATGCAACAATTCGAGGACAATTGGGTTCACCTCATAAGCTACACCGGTGGGATTAGGACCCAATGATGTGAACATTTCTCGAATAGGTGGTGTAAGGGCATATTTATCCCCAAGGTGTTTTGGTGATTGATGACAATGCTTTTGTGGACTAATCGTGTGCGTTGAGATTTTCTGAGATTCATCCTTTGGCACGAGACGGTTCCCTCCCCTCGGTGTTTTTATTCAAGACAGTGTAGCTCCTTCGTTTCTCTATTGGTGGACTAGTTTTTTAGGAGTCACCGTACTATCAAGAGGGGATCCGCTTTGGTAAGGCTAGGGTGGAATCAACACGTACACATCCTTATCACACCCGTTGTTCCTTTCCGCGTCATTGGAGCTCTCTTTCCTCTCCTTGCCTCCCCTGTTCTATCCCAGCGGTAGTACCGCGGTCCTCAGCGGTAGTACCGCCGAAGCACGTCAGGCGGTAGTACCGCTCCCCAAGCGGTAGTACCGCTTGCTATCTTCGGTCGTAGTACCGCACAGGCTCAGGGCTACTACCGCCTTGACTCGAGACCTCTGTTTTTCGTGTCGAGTTGTGCGGTACTAGTAGTGGCGGTAGTACTGCTCCAAGCGGTAGTACCACCCTTACTTCCGCGGTAGTACCGCTCTGGGCCCAGGTCCTTGCTATCCTCGTGTGCACGGCAGTACCGCTGGGAGGGAACGGTAGTACCGCTGGCTCAGTGGTAGTACCGCCCTGCCCAAGCGGTAGTACCGCTCTGTGTGTGGCTGCTTGGGGGGTAACGGTTGGTGGATTGTTCCCCCCACTATATAAAGGGGTCTTCTTCCCCAAAGTTAACCTACCTCTTCCCCCAAAAGCTCATTATTGCTCCAAGCTCCATTTTCACCCGATCTTTCTCCCTAGCCAATCAAACTTGTTGATTTGCTCAGGATAGGTTGATAAGGCCCCAATCTACACTTCCACCAAGAGAAATTTGATTCCCCCACTAATCCCTAGCGGATCTTGTTACTCCTGGGTGTTTGAGCACCCTAGACGGTTGAGGTCACCTCGGAGCCATAGTCCATTGTGGTGAAGCTTCATGGTGTCGTTGGGAGCCTCCAATTAAGTTGTGGAGATAGCCCCAACCTTGTTTGTAAAGGTTCGGTCGCCGCCTTCAAGGGCACCAATAGTGGAAACACGTCATCTCGCATTGTGTGAGGGCGTGAGTAGAATACGGTATCCCTAGTGGCTTCTTGGGGAGCATTGTGCCTCCACACCGCTCTAACGAAGACGTGCTTCCCTTTAAAAGGAAGGAACTTCAGTAACACATCCTCGTCTCCATCGGCTCCACTCTTGGTTATCTCGTGCCTTTACTTGTGCAAGCTTTTTGTGTTGTATCCCTTGCTTGCTTGTGCACTTATTGTTGTTGCATCATATAGGTTGTTCACCTAGTTGCATTTTTAGACAACCTACTTTGATGCAAAGTTTAATTTGGTAAAAAAGCTAAAAATTGTTAGTTGCCTATTCACCCCCTCCCCCCCTTCTAGTCAACTATATCGATCCTTTCAATTGGTATCAGAGCCTCGTCTCTTTATTAAGGACTTTGCCGTCCGAAGAGTATGGTTGACACCATAGACCATGGGGAGGAGGAGCACTCCGGTGTGAATCCAATCTCGTCTACGGGTGATGGGGAAACCACGGTGTCCCGTGAGGAATTCAATGTGGCCTTGGACACATTGAAAACCTCCATGACAACCACGGTTGAAAGCATGTTTAATAAATTCTTAGAAGGACTTAAACTACCTACCTCGTCGTTGAAAGTGGGTGATCCCACTAACAAGGTGACGGATGCTAACTCCGACAAGGGGGGAGCTAATAGTGAGAAGTAGGGATGAAAATGGAGTGGAAAGTTTCCGCTTTTCTGGGGGGAAAATGGAAACAAAGAGGAAATATGAAAATGGAAATGGAAATTTGCAAAATGGAAATGGAAATGGAATTTTTTATGGAGAAATGGAAGCAAAAAATGGAATGGTGTTTTCCGGTGGAACACACGTGGAAACGAAACTTTTCGTTTCCGTTAATATGGAATTTCTGTTTCTACTATAGCCTCATGGCTACTTTGTAGCCAACTACCAAACAACACACAATGACACAATGAGTAGAATGAGCAGAATGTATCATTTGAGTACCAACTTTTACTACCACACACATACTCAGCTAGACTATATACGGAATTGTCATGTACTACTACAATACTATCCTATGTTACCGACACAACCATATTAATTTGTAGCCATGTTAAGAATTCCATCAATTTGTTTGTTTTTTGATTGTATTTCTTTATGATTCAAGGGGGTTTAAGTTCCGGTCAACACACAGTTTTGTTTCCGTGTCCGCTCTGTATTCGCTTCGTGTTTGTTTCAGGTAGTATCTGTTTCCGTATTCGTTTCCGGGGTTTCTGTATTCGTTTCTGCTTCTATAAAAAAATACGAAAACAAATATGGTAGCAACCAGTTCCGTCCGTTTCCGCGCCGTTTTCATCCCTAGTGAGAAGGGTCCTTCTACTAGTGGTAGAAATGGCACCGACATCTTTGCCCATGTGGAACCTCCAACTTATGGAGGACCGATTCCCTCTACTCATTTAAATCATACCGGTCCTCCTCCTAAGATTGTGAAAAATGATGATTTTGATTCTTGGGTGTATCGCTTCAAGCGTCATTTAAACCATGTGAACACTTACCTTTGGAGAATCAGTGAAGAAGGTTTCTATCCACATGACCGAAGCAACTTCACCCCTAGAGAAGCAGTGGATAATCAATTCAATGAGAATGCTCTCTTCATCATCCGAGATGCTATCCTCCCCGAAGATCTCCCTCATCTCCGACCCCATGCCATGGCCAAAGACGCATGGCAATGCGTTGTGTCTCTCTATCGGGGAAGCGCAAGCATTCAACGCTCCAACTATGAAGTGGTGCAAGATGAAGCCGATGAGTTTGCAATGAAATAAGATGAAGAACCTCATGAGCTCTTTTGAAGAGTAACCAAACTTGCGGTCTCACTCCGAGATCATGGGAGCAAGGACACGGATGACAATTGGATCAAGCGCAAGTTTCTCAAGGCCATGATGCCCTACAACAAGGCCATATCCTCCGTCATTCGTCAAAGACCGGACTTCCACTCCATGACCTCAAGTGAAGTGTTGGATGAGTTCGTTGCAATGAGCATCTTGGACAAGACCGCCGATAATGCGGTGCCCCGTTCTCAAAGGGCAAAGAAGCCCAACCTTGCCTTGAAGGCCAAGATTATTGTGGAAGAAGAGTAAGAAGAGGAAGATGAGGAGAGCAACCCCGAAGATACAAAATATGATTATCATGAGCACATGGCTCTTGCTTCAAGGCAATTTTGGAGCAAGAAGAACTCAAGGCCCAATTTCAACAAGAACAACTCAAGTGGCTTCAAGGGCAAGCAACGAGTAAGAACTTGTTACAACTATGGCAATGTGAGCCATTTCATTGCGGATTGTCCTTACGAGAAGCGGGAAGACAATGGTGGCAAGCTCATCTGAAAGGACAAAGCCAAGTCCTTCCCCAACAAGAACAACTTCACCAAGAAGACTCCTACTCGAGGATTGGTGGTTCAAGAAGAATACCGTGAGGATGACGACGATGATGCAGATAGTGAAGTAATGGCCATGGCATCCGTTGCCATTGCCACACCTCCCCGGATGTCTCTCTTCGATTCACCCAACGAGAACATCACCGCCAAGTGCCTCGTGGCTAAAGCCACCAACAAGGTAACCCCCAACATCAAAACCACCATCATTACTAATCCCTCTTCGACGGATGGCATTGATGAAAGTGAGGAGTCTAATGAGGAAGTAAATGAATTTGAGTGTTTTATGAGTAAGCTAAAAGGTAAATCCAAGAAGCACTTTTTTGCTCTCTTGGAACAACTTGGTGAAGCCAATGACATGATCGAGGCTCACAAAGAAACCATCTCTAAGATGGAAGGTCATAGTCGTGACTATGCCGATGAGATATCGGATCTCTCTAATGCTCTTGAGGAAGAGCGTGGGCATCGTTTGGCTCTTGAGGAGTCACACAACGATGACAATGCCAAGCTAAAGAAAGATCTTGATCATGCTCTTATTGTGTCTCGTGTGCTATCTTCCGAGAAGGCTAAACTTGGGGTTGATCATGCTAGACTCAAGGATGAGTTTGATGTACTTGACAAGGCCCACAAGGTCTTGAAGGGTGCTCATGCAAAACTCAAGGAGTCTCATGCTCAACTCCAAGTTAAGCTAACCAAGGAAAAGGCCACCTTTCCTCATATGGTATTTAATTGATAATGCATATGCCACTAACCCGTGTTGTGAGCATGTGCATCTTGTGGAGGAGAATGCCAAATTGAAGGATCAACTTGAGAAAGGCCTTGTGACATGCATTCAAGGTGAGAAGAACCTCAACGACCTTTTGAGAAACCAAAAGGAAGTTGTGGCCAAGGAAGGAATTGGGTTCGCACCCGTCCAAGAACAAGAAGAAGAACGACAAGACCAAACGACCTCCTCCTCTCAAGAAAACCTTTGTGAAAGAGGGAGAGGGTGCTCCTAAGGAGAAGAAGAACAATGTGAAGGGTGTTGATGTCAAAAAGGGCAAAACCACCTCCGTCTCCAACAAAGCCGGTGACTTTAACCCTTCTTATGTGTTGTGTCGTGCTAGTGATGGGCATGTTTATGCTAAATTTGTTGGTTCTCCTTATGAGTACATTGAATGGTCTATTTGGGTTCCTAAGACCCTTGTTACTAACATCAAAGGACCCATTACTAAATGGGTACCTAAAACCAAGCATTGATCTCTTGTAGGTGTTTGCTTCTGGTGAGGGATCATGGTTGCTCGATGGTGGAGCAACAAATCACATGACCGGAAGAAAGGACTTGGTGGTGGACGTGCACACGATTCCTTCTATGCCCACCAATGTCGAGTGGGATGATGCCTCGTCTTCTAAGGTACTGGGTCTTGGCAAGGTTGTCATTTCTCATGATCTAACGATCGAGAAAGTCATGCTTGTTGAGTCCCTTGCATTCAATCTTCTTTCCGTTCGTCAACTTGCACTCATGGGCTTTGCCACTTTCTTTGATATTGATACCGTGGCCCTCTTGTGGAGCAAGACTCCTAAAGTAGCCTTTGTTGGGCATGTCGAGAACGGTCTTTATGTGATTAACTTTTCGGAGCAACCCACTAAGACCGCGACATGCCTAATGGCTAAAGTTGATGTGGGATGCCTTTGGCATCGCCGTTTAGCCCACGTCAATATGAGATATTTGCAAAGTCTTCTCAAGGGGGACCATGTCCATGGACTAACAAATGTTAGCTTTGCCAAAGATCGTGCTTGCAGTGCCTGTATCGAGGGAAAGCTTCATGAAAAGGCTCACCCTCCCACGACTATCATCTACTTGAAGAGACCCTTAGAGCTCCTTCACATGGACCTCTTTGGGCCTCCATCATTTGATAGTCTTGGGGTAGAAAGTATTGCTTGGTGATTATGAAATGATTATTCAAGATACACTTGGGTATATTTCTTCAAGAGGAAGAGTGAGACTCAACAAACCGTCATCGACTTTGTAAATGAAGCTCAACGTCAACATGATGCAAAGATATTGACAATAAGAAGTGACAGCGACACCGAGTTCAAGAACTACACCTTGGATGAGTTTCTTAGTGATGAGGGGATCAAGCATCAGTATGCTGCACCATATACCCCTCAACAGAATGGTGTCGCGGAGAGGAAGAACCAGACGTTGATGGATGCGACAAGGACCATGATGGCGGAGTTCAAGTCTCCATACAACTTTTGGGCCGAAGCCATCAACACAGCATGTCATGCATCCAATTGGCTCTATCTCCGCAAAGGTTTGAACAAGACTCCTTATGAAATTCTCACTGGCAACAAGCCCAATCTCAAGTACTTCCGGGTGTTCGGGTGTAAGTGCTTCATTCTCAAGAAAGGTGTTTGTTTGTCTAAATTTGAGGCTAGAGCTTATGAGGGCATATTTGTTGGTTATGCTACAAACTCTCATGCTTACCGTGTCCTCAACAAGTCCACCAGACTCATTGAGGAGACATGTAACGTGGAGTTTGACGAAAATAACGGCTCCCAAGTGGAGCAAAGTGGTACTTGTGATGTAGGTGATGAAATTCCTCCCCAAGCCATAAGAAGAATGGGTATTGGTCATATTCTACCCATTGAGGAACCCCTTGTGGCCGAAGGAGAAGGACAATGCTCCACTCAAGTGGAGCCATCACCTCCCCAAGACCCACACACTTCTGAAGAACAACGTGAAGGCCCTCAACCTCGGGAACAAGACCAAGGACAAGATCAACCTCAAGATGGTGGTGAACCACCAAATGATGCCCAAGGTCAAGTTCTCCACCTCGAGCAAGGTCAAGATCAAGAGCAAACTCAAGATCTTGAACAAGCTCAAGACGGCGCTCAAGATAATCAAGTTAACCCTCCTCCTTCCACATACGAGGAGGAATTAGAGCGTCGTGCCGCAAAGATTGCTTCCAAGCTCACCACCAAAGGTCATCTCATGGAGAATGTGGTTGGAAGCCTAAGAAAGGGGGTAAGCACTCGTAGACAATTAGCAAACTATTGTGAGCATCACGCGTTTGTTTCTTGTGTTGAACCCCAAAAGGTCTATGAGGCGCTCGAAGATTCGGATTGGCTCAATGCCATGCATGAAGAACTCAACAACTTCGAGTACAACAAGCTGTGGAGATTGGTGCCAAGGCCGTCGGGGAACCACAACGTCATTGGAACCAAGTGGATATTCAAGAACAAGCAAGATGCTCATGGGAACATCATTCGCAACAAGGCAAGATTGGTAGCACAAGGCTACTCCCAAGTCGAGGGTATCGACTACGGTGAAACCTTTGCTCCCGTTGCTCGCCTTGAATCCATTCGTTTGTTGATTGTTTATGCTTCCCATCACAACTTTAAGTTGCAACAAATGGATGTGAAAAGTGCTTTTCTTAATGGTCCTATTAATGAGTTGGTTTATGTCAAGCAACCCCCCGGGTTCGAGGATCCCTACTTCCCGGATCATGTGTATCAACTCGATAAGGCACTCTATGGCCTTAAACAAGCCCCACGTGCGTGGTATGACCACCTTACCGAGTTGTTACAAGATCGTGGATTTGAGGTGGGGCAAATCGATCCCACTCTTTTTACTAAGAAGGTCAAAGGGGAGTTTGTTTGTATGCCAACTATATGTTGATGATATTATCTTTGGTTCCCCTAGCAAAGCTTTCAATGAGGAATTTTCCGTTCAAGATGTCGTCGATGGGAGAGTTGAAGTTCTTCCTCGGTTTCGACATCAAGCAAAGAAGAGAAGGTACTTTCATACACCAAGCCAAATACATTCAAGACATGCTGAAAAGATTCAAGCTAAGCGATGTCAAGCCGGCTTCCACTCCAATGCCTACCAAGTGCCAACTTGACATTGATCCCAATGGTAAAGCGGTGGATCAAAAGGTATATCGCTCCATGATTGGCTCCTTGCTTTACCTTTGTGCATCTAGACCGAATATCATGTTGAGTGTGGGAATGTGTGCACAGTTTCAAGCCGCACCAAAGGAAAGCCACTATGTGGCGGTCAAGTGAATCTTTCGATATTTGGCTCATATCCCAAACTTTGGCTTATGGTACCCAAGAGGAGCAAACTTCAAGCTTGAAGGATATACGGATTCTGATTGGGCGGGAGACAAAGTGGATAGGAAGTCCACTTCCGGAGGATGCCAATTTCTTGGTTGTTCTTTGGTGAATTGGTCTTCTAAGAAGCAAAGTTGTGTGTCTCTCTCGTCCACCGAAGCGGGATATGTGGCGGCCGGTAGTTGTTGTGCACAACTCTTATGGATGAGGCAAACTTTAAAGGAGTACGGTGTCATTTGTGACAAAGTGCCTCTTTGGTGTGATAATGAAAGTGCCATCAAGATTTCTCTCAATCCGGTGCAACACTTCAAGACGAAGCATATTGAGATTCGGTATCATTTCATCCGGGATCACATTAGGCGAGGGGAGATCGAGCTCAAGTATGTCAACACTCATGATAACCTTGCAGATATTTTCATGAAGCCCTTGGATGAAGCAAGATTTCGCGAGTTAAGGCATGAGCTAAATATCATTGATTCGAGCAATGTGACTTGAACCTTTGCACACCCCTCCTCATTCAACATGTTGTCTAGTTTAGGTGTAGGCATGGACATAGGGGGAGTGTTGTTCTCTCAATGAACTCTTCCTCCCCCCATTATGCATAAATTGATTATGTCCTTCTTTTAACCATCTTCGATGGTGTTTGTGCTTCACGGACGAGTTTTGGTCATGGGCCCAAGGTTAAAATCTTCGCGGCGCCATACCTCTTGACTCAAACATAGGTGGCCTCGGCCATCGCCCTCTCTTGAAGAGGTGTGTCTTGGCCCCTTGCTAGTGTGTTCGCTGCCAAGTTGGGCTTTCCTCCGTTTCTTGCCTTTGGTTTTCCGTTTCTTTTTTAGCATAGCCGTGCTATCTAGTGGCCTTTAGTTGCTGGGCGGTACTACCGCTGGTGGTGTGCGGTACTACCGCTTTAAGTGGTACTACCGCCCATCAACGCGGTACTACCGCTGCGAGGCGGGGTCAGGGGGTTATATCGAGGTAGGGGGAAGTTTCTTCTCCCCCATACCCATTCGCTTCGCTCCCTCTCTCCCTCTCCTCTCTCCAGCAACTGTTCGCCGTGGGAGGGCTCCGGCGGATCTCCTTCTCTGGGGCGTCCCCCTCTATTCCCTTCGGTGGAGTCGATCCCCACCTCGTCCTCTTGCCATGGATGCCTGTATTGCCCCCGTTCCCTCTCTCTTCTTGTCTAGATTTCAAATCTAGCCTCTTAGGGGCAATAGTGGTTGCATCTCTAGATTTTTGGCTAAATCTAGGCTTGAGTAGAATGGAGAAGGCAACTAGACGGTTTGGATCAGTGTTTTGTAGGATTATTTTTGAATTTGGTAGGACGGTAGTGCCGGATCTGACCGCGGCAGTAGGAAACCGCTGTTTCCCCGCCTCGGGCGGTACTATCGCTCTCACTTGAGCAGTACTACCGCTTGGAGCAGTACTGCCACCTCCATGTCGCGATACTACTGCTGCCTACCAACTTCCATCATGCTCCTGCCATTCAGTGATCTTTTTGTTGAGTTTGGTGGCTTATGCTCGTTCATTTTGGTTGTTTTGCATGTTCTTGTGTTTGGTTCCAGGTGATGAACATCCTGAACATCAAGCTCGCCGTGTCAACCCCGGTCGTGCCACGTCAAAGCGTTACCGCACCACTGAGTCAGCAGGAGGTTCCTCAAGTGCTCCACCTCCACCTCAACTCAAGAAAAAGTCTGTTGTCAAGCCGAAGCAAACTGGCAAGACCGTGCCACAGATGAATGCCAAGGAGTTCTGGGCAAGGCGTCGCCGCAACCCTTATGAGGCAGACCAAGATCCCACTTTGGTCAACCGTCCGTTCTGAAACAGGTTTCAGTTTGCCATATTCTTTGATGTGTTCAAGGCCAAGAAGAATCTCTATGTTGATGTGCGCTCCATCGACACGGACTATATGGAGAAGGATCCTGAGTACTTTGGTGAAGCTCTTCAGATGTGCACTCAGCTCAACATTCTCAGAATCATGCAATTCAACAAGGACTATGATGCAGATATTGTGGCTCAATTCTATGCCACTATCCATCTAGGGACTGACGAGGACAGGACTCTGACTTGGATGACCAATGGCAAGTTGCTTTCTGTCAAGTGGAAGGCATTCATGGAGTTACTTGGGGTGGAAGATCACGGGCTTATGTCTCCTGTCGGCTTTCGCCCTCACCGCAACACCACCTCCACTCACAAGCAAGCTCTCTGGCCCTACTGCACTCTGAAGATCAATCCTGAGACTAAGAAGGAAATGTATGAGTTGCCTGCCTTTCTGGACATTCTTCACCGTGTCTTCCGTGAGACTCTTTTCCCTCGCATCGGGAATCTGGATATGGTTCATTCTTATCTCGTGGACATGCTTCTCTTCTGCCAGCGCGAGAAGGAAGAAAACACCGGCGAGTCCCTGGATATCTCTCATGTTATGTGGTCTGAGCTCTTATCTGCTATCTCCGAGCGCAAGTGCCCGATGTATGGTCCGTTCATCATGCTGCTTATTGAGAAGGCTTGGGATCATGTCTATCCCAAGGTGATGCTAGAGACTGGAGAGTTGGTCTCTCATGAGATCAAGCGTCTGAGGAAGAAGGACAACTGGGGCACTCAGGTCCCTAAATCTGGAGGTCCTTCGTCTGCTGCTGCCATGGAGACCAAGGAGGAGGCTGAGGTTGAGGATGATGATGACTATGAGCCTTTTGGGGCAGAGCCTTCTTGGGCAAAGAAGCTCAAGCTCAAGATGAAGAAGTTGTTCTGCTTGGAGTCTCACGGTCAGTACATGACTCATGTGGCTGAGAAGAAGGCCTGGGGACGTCACAAGGAGCTCATGCGTTAGTTGGGTGCCACCATTAATAGTGGATCTGAGGACCAGCTTACTGAGGAGGAGGAGTGGATTCAGCAGCACTGCTCGTGGACAGATTCTAATGCCGAGCAGTTCCTGACCGACGATGGTGGCGAAGACGATCCCGCTGAGATCTGATATTTGAGACCCTCGCTTGCTATAACCTGAAGCCGTAGCAACACTCCCTCTCCTTTTTGGTGTCTCGATGCCAAAGGGGGGGGAGAGTTTAGGGATTTGTGTCTTCTATCTTCTGTGTGGTGTGTTTGTGTTTCCTCGCCGTTTGCTTTGTTTGGTTTTGTGTCAGTGAGACCTAAGTTCCAGACATATGGTGTGAGACATATGCTACCTTATCTTTAGATTATCTTTATCTATGTCTATCTAGCTTATGAGTTGCATGCTTATCCTGTTATTTATTTTGCTCTCATATACCCTGCTTAGGTTGTTGGTCTCTAAAATGTAGGGGGAGCATTGATCCTAGTATGTGTGACATGCAGTCCAAAGCACTTATCTATATAGCACACATCTAGGGGGAACCCATCTACATTTTAGGACGGTGGGGTTTTGCGCATGTCCTATGTCCTTCCCCGTTTGTGCAAATCCCGTATTGTCATCAATCCACCAAAAAGGGGGAGATTGTAAGGGCATATTTATCCCCAAGGTGTTTTGGTGATTGATGACAATGCTTTTGCGGACTAATCATGTGCGTTGAGATTTTCAGATATTCATCCTTTGGCACAAGACGATTCCCTCCCCTCGGTGTTTTTATTCAAGACGGTGTAGCTCCTTCGTTTCTCTGTTGGTGGACTAGTTTCGTAGGAGTCACCGTACTATCAAGAGGGGGTCCGCTTTGGTAAGGCTAGGGTAGAATCAACACGTACACATCCTTATCACCCCTACTGTTCCTTTCCACGTCATTGGAGCTCTCTTTCCTCTCCTTGCCTCCCCTGTCCTATCCCAGCGGCAGTACCGCGGTCCTCAGCGGTAGTACCGCCGAAGCACGTCAAGCGGTAGTACCGCTTGCTGTCTTTGGCCGTAGTACCGCAGAGGCTCCGGGCTACTACCGCCTCGACTCGAGACCTCTGTTTTTCATGTCGGGTTGTGCGGTACTAGTAGCGGCAGTAGTGGTTGTAGTACCGCTCCAAGCGGTAGTACCGCCCTTACTTCCGCGGTAGTACCGCTCTGGGCCCAGGTCCTTGCTATCCTCGTGTGCGCGGCAGTATCACTGGGAGGGAACGGTAGTACCGCTGGCTCAGCGGTAGTACCGCTGGCTCAGCGGTAGTACCGCCCTGCCCAAGCGGTAGTACCGCTCTATGCGTGGCTGCTTGGGGGTAGTGGTTGGATTGTTCCCCCCACTATATAAAGGGGTCTTCTTCCCCAAAGTTGACCTACCTCTTCCCCCCAAAGCTCCATTGTTGCTCCAAGCTCCATTTTCACCCGATCTCTCTCCCTAGCCAATCAAACTTGTTGATTTGCTCGAGATAGATTGAGAAGGCCCCGATCTACACTTCCACCAAGAGAAATTTGATTCCCCCACTAATCTCTAGCGGATCTTGTTACTCTTGGGTGTTTGAGCACCCTAGACGGTTTAGGTTACCTCAGAGCCATACTCCATTGTGGTGAAGCTTCGTGGTGTCGTTGGGAGCCTCCAATTAAGTTGTGGAGATAGCCCCAACCTTGTTTGTAAAGGTTCGGTCATCGCCTTCAAGGGCACCAATAGTGGAATCACGGCATCTCGCATTGTGTGAGGGCGTGAGGAGAATACGGTGGCCCTAGTGGCTTCTTGGGGAGCATTGTGCCTCCACACCGCTCTAACGGAGATGTACTTCCCTTTAAAAGGATGGAACTTCGGTAACACATCCTCGTCTCCATCGACTCCACTCTTGGTTATCTCGCGCCTTTACTTGTGCAAGCTTTTTGTGTTGTATCCCTTGCTTGCTTGTGCACTTCTTGTTATTGCATCATATAGGTTGTTCACCTAGTTGCATTTTTAGACAACCTACTTTGATGCAAAGTTTAATTTGGTAAAAAAAGCTAAAAATTGTTAGTTGCCTATTCACCCCCCCCCTTCTAGTCAACTATATCGATCCTTTCAGGTGGACTTGTAAGACGCGTTGCTGCAAGATGATAATTATGTCCATACTCAGCCATGATTCTTCTAGACTGGCAAACAACTTAGTACACAAGATTCAAATCAAACTCAGAACTAAGACCAAAAGCGTTCAGCTCCCCGGCAACAATGCCAGAAAAATCTTGATAGTCTGTCAGTGCACAGGGTCTAGTTGTAGACTTGTAGCCTTTTCAAAGTAAGAGTATCGATCCCACAGGGAGCACATGAATCAATCTTTGGTCCTTTGCAAGGTGCAAATAATGTGCCTAGAAATTGTAAGTGTTCCAAAATAGTAGTGATGATAATAATAAGGTTGCAAGTGTAAAGGTGAATAAATGAGCTGAAATAAATAACAAGTAAAATGACTAGACTTGAGACAAATGATTAAAAGAGTTCCCAGGGGCCCAGAATCCCCACTAGTGTGCATTTACGGCGGTGCCTAAACACAATGCTATTTCGAATTCCTAAGCCACTTTACATGTTTCTCTTCGTGGGCGGAGACGGTACAGATACATGCATACTCGTGGTATCTCCATATCCCATACGCCACTACAGTTCTTCCCCACTCTGGTTACCAAACGGTGATTAAGGGGAAAGAGGTCCCCGTGGATGCATCCAAAGTGGTATCCGTTTTGCCCCTGTTGCAACTATCCCAATCGGCTGGTTGTCCACAAGTATGTGGTCTCCTAAGCTTCTGTCCAGGTGGTTGGCCCATGGTCCACTAGTTGCACAAGGGCTAGCTTGCTCTATTAGCAAAGAGAAGAAAGTAGGCGGGTGGCTGGAGTACGTGAAACTATAGCCTCGTTAGTTCCAGCCTACAAGAGTTTAGAGGCAAGAAGGTTGTAGGTACAATTACATTTGGTATTCGGTTAACTGTGGTAGAAACCGAATCTACTCAAGTTAGTTCAATTATTAGAAATGAAAACTGAAATTATATATACCAATGACAAAAACTTAAAATTATTTTTTCTGTTTCGACTTTGGTTCGGTTTCCGGTCCATCGGCTTTTATGCCCACCCCTACTCTCCTCCTCCTCTTCTCCTCCTTTTTCCTAGATGGTGGCCATGACTGCTTGTGTCTTGGATGGGCTCAGACGATGAAGCTCAAGTGGAGATGCACAAGGCCTTCTTCCTTCATGTTGCATATTGAATGTCCATATATCACAGTAAAACAAACATATAAAATATATTTTTATTCTAATTGATCTCTATTTTGAATATCTAAAAAGAAAAAGGTTGTTGATTGAACAAGCTATGGAAATTTGATAGATATCTAAACCTCTCATTCATGAAATACACGAGTTGCAAATACTTAATCCCATAGTTTGATACGATGCGAATAAGAGTAAATCTCATAGTACGGTTGTTGAATTATCTTGTGTTAAACTTATCTTATAATTTGATTTATGAAAATAGACATAAAACAACAACAAAATTGTTAGTCAAACAAAACTATAAGCACAAGCTAGTTACAAGAGATAGATTTTTCATAACCCACCACAGTGCCAAATGCAGGCTAAATTTGGTTTTTGGGTTCCCAACAATATAATTGGGTTTTGAGGCTATAATGAATACACTGCTGATGAACTGGCCCTCTAACCAGTTATATGTCCATTAAGGTGGCGTCTGATTCACAAGCAAGTATGACTTGGGTGAGGATATCACTAACCATGTGTTGGGGATAGATAGTTTTATTGTTTGGTTGTGAGGGATTGGGTGATTTTGGTAACCATGTTTTACTATTTGGTTGAAGGAAAAGAGGTGGGTTTCGTCTATTTTGTTGAGAAGATGAAGAGTGGATGATTTTTATAGTGACCACTTTGGTTGAGCTGGTGGGATTACCCTTCTGGCATGTAATTATAGAAACATAGATATGACAAGTTTGGTAACAACACTGACTTTTAAATTTAAAGATAAACTTTATCAACGTAGCCCAACATAACATATCAACACCAACAATTTTGAAAATAGGAATTAAAGTTGAATTTCATAATCTAGCACTGTAATTCAACCTCATAGACTCATAGTCCAACATCATTGAAAAAGTTTCAACTATTACATGCTATGTTTAAACTAGTACTTGAGACATACATATGGAGCATTACATCATATTTAAGTTCTACAACCCATAGTTCAAAGTTTAGTTGACACCAAAAGCAAGTCATATAATCTAAAGCTCGTTGTTTTGGGACGGTTATATAAAAAGAGGTCATGCAAATAGCACAAATGCCTTCAATCTTCAACCTTGCTTTTTGGAAAACGTGTTCTTTACATACCTGATGGATCCATATTTTAAGCATTTTAGAGCTTATTTTTTTACTATTATCTTCGTATATCATGTCCCATTGAGCCAATTACATGTTCATATGCATGATTTCCAGTATTTGCTCTTTTCACCATGAGCATTGCATAAGATCTTTGTTAGTTTTTATTTTTTTTAAATGTCATTATTTGTTTTGTAGGTGATGTGGACATCTCCTGCACTTAACACGATGAAAGGAACTCAAACATAGGACATCCAGGCACCAGACTTGCGCATTTTCAGAGTGAAAAAAATCATTTTTTACAAAGTGCTCCAAAACAAGATCTAAAACCACAGGTGTGTTGGCATCGTTCATACGATTCTAACAAGCCCAAGAACGTCACATTCCGAGTTCGTATGAAGAAATAGCGGTCGTTTTACTAGAGGAGTCCAGAGCCAAAGGCAGCGTCTCATATGCATCATACTAGACAAGCCCAAAAGTTTCCCTTTCACACGGGATTCTTCATGGACTTTGTCCCCGTTTGTTCCTACGACTTCCTTGGCCTTTAGAGGATGTTTTGGGAAAGGTTTGGGCTCACCTAGAGCCTTTGGATCAAAAGAGAGATGCTACCTCAATGGAGGAGGCTACAAGAGAACTATTACATATACACCATCGACCCTAGCCATCACCATATACTTCAACCATGAACACATCTCCACATTCATCTGATAGTCCACATCAAGCGCACTTGGGGGCAGTGCCAAGCCTCCATCACCATCGTTGCAACCTTGGAGGAAGACCGGAAGGGAGCCGTCACCGCCGGAGGAGCGCCGCCGGTGGGTGTGGCCATGGGTCACCGCCACTGCACCATCACCACCATCATCCGCCACGCCGCCTCCATCACCACCATCAACACCCCTTCTCTCCCCCCCCCCATCATAGTCTCTGTGATGGGTTGTAACCTCCATTATGTGATGTTATTTGAGTAATTTTTGGCTATGGATCGACCGGCTAGTAAGCAGTTATTTGATATGTGTTGTCTATCTATGTGTCTCTTCGTGTTGATTTTTTACCTTTGCGATAATTTAGTGATTGGAGAAATCCGATCCATTGGTGCACGTAGTTGGAGATGTTCAAATCTTTAGACTACACATGAAGTTGATAGATAGTTGTTCAAACCAATAGACCTTCCGAGTGGCAGTCGTTGATATCTTGAGGTGAACACAATTGTTCTAGGAGTCACAGTTGTCCATAAAACTTATTGCCTTCAGTCCAGTTCTTGTGACCTTAATGTCTTTCTGTTAGCCGCCGCAAGTATGGGACGGGAAGTAGGACGTTTGAGTTGTCTCGACACGTCTCGTCTTGAGAGGGAATGTTATGTGAGGGACCGCCCACCTTCTGTAGATGGCCATATCCTGTAATGCAGGTACTAACTTAGCCACAACGTGGCATAGTCGAAAAGCTTAAACTCCATCTCACACCGGGGCCGAACGAGACTGTACCTAGATGCCAACGATCTCACCTAAAATATCACATATTTCTCCATAGTTTATTTCCTTTGTTTAGTCTATTATATTTTCTCTTCTCTCTAGTACTTAGTTTAATCATCTCTTTCATTATTTCCAAAAGTCCCACCTATCGAGAATAACAGTTGTCGCCGCTCCCTAGGGCTTATAAGAGAGAGGGGATAACAGAGGTAGGTTTCCTTTTCGTGTGGGGACGTGAAACGTAGAGAGGGGCGTGCTTCAGCGTGGGAACAGGAGGGTGGCACACGTGTGGCTCCTCTCGTCCGCCAATTTTTTGTGCGTATCGTCAGCCGAGTTTTGACCAACTTTTTAAATCGGGTTATCCCTAGCCATCTCACTCCCTTCCAGATGTGTGGCATCCCTAAAAAAATGACTATCCCTATCCCAATGAGGGATTCCCTGAGAAGCAAACACTCCCTAAGGCTCCAACACTCTTGTGAAAGTTGGCTTTCACCTAGCTAGCATGTTGGCTTTCATGCAAGGGTGGTTTATTGCTCCTCTACCAATGACCCATGACCATTTTTCTAGTAGATTGAATTGTAATCCATCAAGTGTTTTATGGAGACAATTTTTTATTGGTATTTTTTATTCTACAAGAACATTATAGCAATTTTCACAACCTTATTAGTCTTCTATATACGAACTGCTTCGGAAGTAATTAAATTAGGATTTATGCTTATTTGTTTCAAGAGCATTGATGATTATCCCACTACCACTTCTAATTTCTTCTGCTGAATTGTAACATTGCTATCATTAATAGTGCATCATGGCGATCAAATGTTTTTATTTTCCTAAGGAAAGAAGGTTTTCAAAAAGATATAAATCAAATATTACATCTATTGATTATTCTTCATGTGAAGTAATTTCAGATGTGCATAGATAGATATTCTCAACAGTGCACCATATCTTTCCAGCACATGGCAATACATGTAATTCATTACTTTTCGCAGCAGCACATGCCGCCACTATCTGGTGAGCAATAGCTTTTATCCTTATTGTAACCTCGCCCTACACAATAAGCCTTGCACACAATGTTGTCGGTAGGTTGGATTGGGGGCGTACAACCTTTTGCGGCTACACACAATTTCGTAAAAGTGCTTGTTATACCCAGACCTGTTGTACCTATGAAAAATGGAGCGATAACCTCGTTAGTGCATTTATATTGCATAGCAATCGATTACCAAGGTGCTTCCTTCCTTCCAGAAAATAGTTATAATTCCAACTTTATCTTAAGTCAAACTTCTTTAAGTTTGACCAACTCTATAGAGAAAATTTCAACATCTACAACACCAAATTAGTTACATCATAAAATATGTCCCCGTAGTATATATTTGATGTCGTAAATATTAGCATATTTCTCTATAAATTTGGTCAAAAATGAAAGATTTAGGACAAAGCTAGAATTTTGATAAAGTTTTTTTGATAAAGCTAGAATTTTGATTAATTTATATTGAAGAAAGTAATTCATTTTGCACATGAAAGAGAGAATAAATACACCACGTGGCAAGCGTGGTAAAAGCATTCTATGATGATTTTTTTCTGATTTAAATGTATATGGATGCATTGTAGTATGTTTGTTCACTCATTTCAGTTTGTATATAGTATGTACAAAAATATACACCCTCTGTAAACAAATATAAGAGCGTTTAGATCACTACTTTAGTAATCTAAACACTCTTATATTTCTTTACGGAGGGAGTATAAAATATGTTACATTTGTGAATGAAGGGAGTAGGTACCTGTTGCATGGCAGGAAATGATGGTGCTAGACATGGCCAGGAGAGCCATCAAGCACGGAACGCGAGCGTTGTCTTTGGTGCTAGTCATGTTGGCGATCCTTTTCTTCGTAGCGTTGTTGTCCTTCTGTAGCGACAATGTCACCGGAATATGGTGTGCTAGTCTTTATATAGAGATTGGAGAATGGATTTAATGTCATTTATTTATTTCCTATATTAATGTGTTGGCAATACTTACTATATAATCAATTATTGCCTATTATATCTTCATGTATTTATCCTTTCCTTATCAAAATGTTTTAGAAGTAATTTTTACCTATTATATCTTCATGTATTAATCAGTTCCGTGTTAACACGCTGGCAAATGAGCCTCCTAGATTATGTCTTGCCTTTTTTTAGTGAGTCAATTACACCACATGTGCTAAAACTTGGCATGAAAAATCACTGTAGTAACAAAACTTGCGGCATATATTGAACTGGTGCTAAAACTTGGCTTTGGCGTGCATATACGGTGCAAATTGCATTTGTAGACAGATACGAAGCTGATTAGGCGCGCCACATGGCATCAGGCCCGCTGCCCGTCACTCAAGGGATGGATATAGGGTGTGTGTCCTGTTATTTTTTGAAAAACCCATCGGAACTATTTTTCAAAAATAAATTGTGGGCAACAGGATTTGAACCGCGATCTGCAGCGTGGATGCGCTCATGCCCAACCAATGCACCCAGAACAGTTTTCTATTAATGGGGATTGAAGAAGGCAACCTCTCTTTCACAATCATAAATTTAATAATATATTTAAAAAAGTGACCATCAGTCACGATCCGTCCCATGTGGTGACGGTTAGCGTCTAGTCCGGAGATCGCGGGGGCGATTGTGAGGCGATCAAGATCTGGCGCCCGGTGCATTAGGGTTCCTCGTTCTCGCCGGTCTGGTCTTTGATCCCGTGTTTTTGTTCCAGCGATCGAGTTGTTTCCTTCCCATCCACCATAAGCCTTCCCCGTGCTCCCTAGGGCTCGGGGTCGTACACCACCATCAACCCTAGGAGGAGACTGTGGCGGGAGGGTAGGAGGAGACGAGAAGATGGAGGGAGTTGCAGGCATGCTGAGGGGCCTGAAGTTGTCACATGATGAGAGGAAAGGAGTAAACGTCAGATGCGCTCAAGGAGAAGGGGAAGGATTGGATGTTGCAAGCGGTAGGCAAGGTCATGTCAGAGAAGCTAGTTCATCCTGACGCCATATGCTTAACCCTAGGAAAAATCTGGTGTCCGATCAAAGGCATCGACTGCAAGGAGATTGGGGTGAATCAGTTTCTGTTTACGTTCCACCAAGAGTTTGGGAAGAGGAAGGCGATCGAGGGCGGGCCGTGGATGTTTTATAAAGACCTAATCATGGTGGAGGAGTATGTTCTGAAGAAGAGGCCCGAGGACTATGAGTTTAACAATATTCCGATTTGGGTTAGAGTGTATAACCTGCCTCTGGGTATGATGAATGTGGTCTCTGCGGAGGACATTGGCAACATTATTGGCGAGTTTGTTGAGGCAGATATAGGGATCGATGGGAGTGCCATAGGGAGATTCTTGCGTGTTAAAATTCGCATGAGGATTGATAAACCACTCATGCGTGGCTTCACGTTGGAGGATGAGGAGAAACAGGGAAGAAACAAAAGGAGAAGGGGGCTACTATAGGGGAGGAGGAGGAAGATGACAGGGACTGGTGCAGATTTGAGTATGAGTACCTTCCGGATTTCTGCTATACTTGTGGGATTATAGGTCATGGAGACAAGGACTGCTCAATCAAAGTGAAGAAGGGAGAGAAGCAACAATATGGAAGATGGCTTAAGGCTGATCTGGGGCAAAGGAGAGGTGCATCGGATGGAGTGGCGTGGAGGACTGGGGCTAGAAGTGGGGGAGGAGCTAGGAGCTATGGATATAGTCGCTCAGGAGGGCGATCAGGGAGCGGAAGTGACAGCCTGAATTGGAGGAAGAGCGACTCCAGGTCCAGCGATGGTGGTAGGGGGAAAATGAGGGAGGAGAGGAGGTTACTAGCCCTCATAAGCAGCAGGTTGCTCCAAAAAAGGCTGGTAACCCAAGGAAGCTTGTGCTAGAGGAAGGCAGGGTGCAGAATTCTGAGGAGGAGACAGGGAAGGAAGGGAGTGCTGATGCGCGACTAGAGACGGGGAGCAAATATGCGGATATGACCGTCGCTGAGCTGGAAAACCCACTCAAAAAGAACAGCGACAGGAACCTAAAGAACCAGCCAAGTGAGCAACAGGGCGTGATGGCCCAAGCAGGAGTCCAGGAGGGAAGCGCTACAAAAAGAAGGGGAGAGAGCGGCCGATGGTGGAGAACAACAAGGAGAGGGAAGTGCTGCTAGGGTTGAAGAGAGAAAGGGCGGGTGAGGAGGGAGAAAAGGAGGGTAAGAAGGGGAGGATAATCGAGGAGGGTAATGCTATGGGAGAGGAGTCCAACACCCTGATGGGTGCAACAATAGATGCAGAATCGGCCGGGCTGTCCATGCAGCCCTGCCGGGCACAATGAAACTCATCGGTTGGAACTGTCGGGGCTTGGACAATGGCTCGGCAGTTTGTAGCCTCCTCGAGTTGGGGAGGGTGGAGGAGCCCAATGTTTTGTTTTTAGCAGAGACGAAGTTGTCGGTGGAGGAACTAGAGAGATTCAGGTGGATGTTGGGAATGGCACACATGACAGCTTGGAGCTCGGAAGGAAGAAGTAGGGGAGTGGCTTTATTCTGGAGGAAAGAGGTGGATGTGTCGTTGCGATCGTACGAAAGGTGACATATCGATGTGGATGTGACAGAATGTGATGGCAGGGTTTGGAGGTTGACGGGTGTCTATGGAGAGTCCGCTGCGGATCGAAAGGTGGAGACATGGAGAATGCTAAGGCTACTGGGTCAACAACATCAGAGTAATAGACCCTGGTTATGCTTGGGGGTTTCAATGAGATTCTGTCATGGGATGGGAAGGTAGGAGGGGTTCTGCGTCCACAACAACTGCTAGATAACTTTAGGGAAGCTTTGGAATCATGTGAGCTCGCTGATCTCGGATATGAAGGTGACAAGTTCACATGGAGAAATCACAGCAGAGAGGTTGACACATACATCTGCGAGAGATTGGATAGAGTCGTTGCTAATGCCCAATGGTGTGAGTGGTTTCCGGAGTTCACTATGCTAAATGGCTCCCCTCGCCACTCCGATCACAGACCGGTCATCGTATGTACTAAAGGAGATAATAGAAGGGAGTCAGGGGGTGATAGAGGGTTTCGGTTTGAAGCTTGGTGGTTGAAGGAGGACGGGTGTAGCGAGCAGGTTCAAGCTGCTTGGGAGGAGGGGTGTATGGTGGGAAGCGGAGGAGTGACGGCCGGGTTGCGGTGTGTAGCTAATAGGATGATGAGATGGGGCAAGGAGGTGGCCGGGGAGTTGGAAGAGCGGTTAAAACACGCCCGCCACGCCCTAGAAACTTGCATGAGGGCTCTGGTGAGCAAAGCAAAGGTGCGGGAGGAAGCAAAACTAAGATGCCAAGTAGAGAAATTGGAGGAGAAGAAGAACACTAAGGCAAAGCAAAGATCCCATGTGTCTTGGTTGAAGGATGGTAATAGAAGCACGAGATACTTCATGGCAGTGGCGTCGTCTAGAAGAAAGATGAATAGGGTGAAAAAATTGAAGAGGGAGGATGGATCGGAGGTGCGAGAAGGAGAGGAGCTTAATAACTTTGTTTGTTCTTACTTTCAGGAGTTGTTCTCTTCGGTCCAAGGAAATCGCACAGCCGAGCTGATTGAGAAAGTCCAGCCCCGTGTCACACATATGATGAGATCCATCCTAGAAGCAGAAGTGACCAGGGAAGAAGTGAAGGCAGCTCTGGATCATATTGCCGACCTCAAGGCACCTGGCCCGGACAGGATGCCTTCCATTGTGTACAAGAAACATTAGCATTTCATGGGGGATAAGGTAGTCGAAGAGGTGCTTGCGGTCCTAAAACGGAGGAGCAATGCCAGAAGGGTGGAACGACGATGTGGTTGTTTTGATCCCTAAAGTAAAAAACCCTAGCAGGATCAAAGATCTAAGACCGATAAGTTTGTGCAATGTGGTGCACAAATTGGTGTCCAAAGTGATCTCCAACCGGCTGAAGTTGGTGCTTCCGGATATCATCTCTTACAATCAAAGTGCATTCGTTCCGGGTCGGTTGATTACGGACAATGTCCTTATTGCATATGAAATGTCACATTTCTTGATGAATAAGAAGAAGGAGAAGGAGGGTATAGCAGCAGTAAAGGCGGATATGAGTAAAGCCTATGATCGCGTGGAGGGGAACTTTTTGCGGGCGATGCTTGTCAAGCTTGGGTTTGGGGCTCGATGGATTGATTTGGTAATGAACTGTGTCACTACTGTCAGTTACCAGATTAGGATCAATGGAGCTCTTACGTCATAGTTCACCCCCTCCAAAGGCTTTCGCCAAGGCGATCCAATTTCGCCCTACTTGTTCATCATTTGCGCTGAAGGTCTATCTTTGCTGTTGCATGACGCCGAAGCCTCCGAGAGGGTGAGCGGGGTTAAGATCTGCCGGACAACACCAGTCGTTTCACATCTTCTGTTTGCCGATGACTCGATGATGTTACTAAAGGCCAAGCAAGAGGAAGCCCAAGCTTTGAGGGAGATCTTGGATCTTTGTGAAAACGCTCCGGACAGTGCATCAACCTAGAGAAATCAGCAATAATGTTTAGCCCCAACACGGGGAGTGAGGTGAAAACTGCTGTGAAGGATGCCCTACACATTTAGAGTGAAACATGGAATGATAAGTATTTGGGGCTGCCGGTTCATGTTGGGAAATCGAGGAAGAAGGCATTTGCTTTTGTCAAAGGGGCTATGACGGGCAGAGTCTATGGGTGGAAGGAGAAGCTGATAGCTAAACCAGGGAAGGAGGCATTGGTCACTACGGTTGCACAAGCAATCCCTACTTTTGCTATGTCTTGTTTTTACCTCACTAAGTCTTTTTGCGAGGAACTTAGTTCGCTTATATGCAACTACTGGTGGATCCAACAAGACAAGGAGAACACTGCACATTGGATTGGTTGGAAGAAACTCACATTGCCAAAGGCCCAGGGGGGGCTCGGTTTCCTAGACATGCATGGGCTCAACCTTGCTATGTTGTTGAGACAGATTTGGAGGCTCATTCAATCACCGGACTCGCTGTGTGCTCGTATCCTGAAAGCCAGATACTATCTGGATTGTTCTCTCCTTGATGCAAACCCTAGAGAGGAGATATCATATTCCTGGAGGAGCTTACTTCATGGTCTCGACCTGTTTTGCGAGGGGTATATTTGGAGAATTGGGGATGAGACTCAAGTAAATATTTGGTCTGATCCGTGGCTTCCACGACCGTGGTCTAGAGGAGTCATCACACCACGGGGACAGTGTCTGCTGGAGTGGGTTAGTGACCTAATCGATCCAGCGACCGGCTACTGGGACGAACAGCTCGTACGTGACACCTTCTGGACCGATGATGCAAAACATATTCTGCTTATTCCCCTACGAGAAGGAGTCTAGGACTTTATTGCATGGCACTATGACACGAAAGGTATCCACTCGGTTAAAACTGCATATAAACTCCAAGTCCAGTGAGAGAGGATGACAAAGGATAGAGGAGCGGGAGGGAGCTCGACCAATCCAGGGAATCTAAATGAGACCAAGGATGACTCATGGAGACGACTTTGGAAAATGCCATGCCCCCGCAATATCCAGATGTTCGCTTGGAGGGTAAAGCACGAGTCTCTTGCTCTTCGGACCAATGTTGCAAGGAGGGGTATCCCCATTGCAGATACGAAGTGCCTCTTCTGTGCACGGGCTGACGAGGACGGGGCTCATCTCTTCATCAAGTGCAAAGAGGTAAAAGAAGTATGGAGGGATCTTACTCTTGAAGGAGAACGCATGCAGCTAGAGAAAATCGGGTCTGTGCATGCAATGTTCGACTATCTTTGGGGGCTAGATGAGAAAAATCGGCTACACATTCTCACCTTCTGGTGGCTATGGTGGTCTAATAAAAATAAGCTCATGCAAGGAAAGCTGCCAACCTCGCCCAGGATATCGCGCGGCAGTCGAGAGCCAATGTGTTGGAGTACTGGGAAATCTTCCGACAACCAACGGCCAAACCGCAACCGGACAATTGGAGGCCACCGAAGGGAGCAGACTACAAGATTAATGTCGATGGATCCTTTGTGCCGGGCCAAGGTCATGCAGGATGGAGTGTCGCGGTGAGAACAAAGGAGGGAACACTTGTTTGCGCCACGGCAGGAAGACAAGAGCATGTCACTGATGCATTCGCTGCGGAGACAATGGCCATGTCGCACGCTATCAGCACAACAGCCGATCTGGGCATCGTTTCTGTTGAGCTAGAGACGGACACGCAGCTTCTGGCCGAAGCCCTTGACGTGCACAAAGTGGACTCCTCGGCGTATGATGTGGTTATTGAGAACATGAAGTACCAGCTCAAACTTTGGTTTTCCAAATTTACTCTCACTGTTTGTAGACGCACTGCAAATTCCGTAGCCCACGAATTGGCCAATGTTGGCCATGGGTGTAACCCAAACGTTCATGGAATGGGAGTCCGATGTACCTGCCCAGGTGGGCGTTGCTGTCTTGGGCGATATGCCTAGGCTCAGTTAAGTAATAAAGCTATGCTTTGCTCTCAAAAAAAATTGAGATATATACTACCACGTATTAGTGTATGAGACGTATCTGCAGCCGGGTTGTATGGTGTATTTTTACTTTGTCACAAAAAAATATTATATATCTCTATATTTACTAGATTTGTTTACATAAAACTGGGAAAAGGAGTATATTGTCAAAACAAGTGTTTGAACGAACATATGTATTTTACTAGTCTTGTCTCGAATATTGCCACTAAAATTTGAAGTGCTTTCTAGTATGGAGCCAGCCAGTGACTTGACGATCAATATATCCAACTGACCTTGCATTGCATGATTACCAGTAAACAAAAAAAATTGGTATATTTGCAAATGTACATTATATATCGAGGCGGACTTATGCCAGCTGGAGACCCTAAACCATTTTGCAGTGTTATTTTTTAAAAAAAAAACTATACGTAAATTAGAATCTTTTTACGAATATGTAAATCATAATCGTGTGTCATGCTTTAAGATTTTTTTAAAAAACTATGTATTTTAATAAATGCTTACATAAGTTTAAAATGTTCACAAGTTTTTTTAGAAACAAATCTTCACAGTTTACCAAAATATTAATGTAGTATATAAAAGTGTTCATGCTTTAATAATTTTTCTTTATATTTTAATAAATGCTTATATAAGTTTATAAATCTTCACAGTAACGAAATACCCATGTAGTCTATAAAAGTGTTCATGTTTTATGAAACATATATTCATATTATGTAAAAATCATTGGCTAGGATTCAACAGTGACATGTAGCAATCAGGTGCGCGTAGCCACCACCCCACCCGACAGCATTTTTTTCTTCAGAAATTTATAAAATATATGTAAATTATAATCTGATGTTATAAATTGTAAATTAGATAATTATGCCCGTAATAATTTTCATATTCAATGAAAATATCAAAGTATTTTTTTCTACATATCTAAATAAAGATTATATATATTTAAATTTTGCATGCTTTAATAAAATATTTATTATTATATAAGTGTTCATTTTTATTCTGCAGTTTATTTTGTTTATAAATAATGCACAATTATAATTTACATATAATATATATATTTTAACAAATAACAGTGCAAAATGGTCAGTAGGGTGTCGAGCCCACTTAAGGTCTACCGAATATATAGAGTGTGTATCCGTTTAGTATGAAAACGGTTCTTGGTCCATTGGTTAGGCAGACGTGCATCCATGCTGCAGAGCACGGGTTCAAAATCAATCAGCCACCATTTTTGCACATAATTTGCTCGCTGACAGATGAACTGACACGTGGCAGTAGCCTTTTTGCGAGAAAAATAATTTCGATGGGATTTCACAAAATAACAGACCACAAGCCCTATCAATACCATTTAATGGCTGCCAATGGGTCCCATGCCATGTGGCGCCCCTAGTTAGCACTGTGTCTGTATACAAATGCGATTTGCACTGTATATGCACGTCAAAGCCAAGTTGTAGCACCAGTTTAATGTATGCCGCAAGTTTTGGCACTAAAGTGATTTCTCACGCCAAGTTTTAGCACCAGTGATGTAATTGACTCATTTTTAATTATCTCTACTACTAAAGGGACATTTGTTACCACATGAAACATGTGGTAAGCAATCCAAACAATTCAAAAAAAAAGGACGTTTGTTGATTTCGCTTACATCGCTTTCACCCCCTCCCATCGATACACCTCTCCCACCCTTTTGTTCAAGCCATGCGATAACCACATATTTTTTTCGTTAACAAACCCCGACCTCCTTGTTTATGGGGATAGAAATCTCTCGCAAATAGATCAATACTTATCAAATAAATTGCCGATATCAAGAAGTCCCTTAGAAGCAAACAATAAATTGCCTATACAATCTCAATCACATTATATATTTCCGTACATTTTGCATATGAATTCCCTTCCCACAAGATATCTCAATCTCAAACTAATCATTTTTTTTCTAGATTGAACCATCAGCCCCCTTGCAACGCACGACTATTTAGCTAGCTACCAATGAATTTGCATTGATAATACTTAATCACAAACAACTAAAATGATGAGAAATATAACATTAAAACATAAATTTTAAGCCTATAAAACACACAAAATTCAAAAGAAGGGAGATAATAGTTTCATAAAAAAAGAAGAAATACCACCTGGTACGTGAAGCTGTCCTAAGAACTGGAAATACGAATGAAATAAAACTTAGTTTTCTAGGAAACCAGTTATTATTAAAACCAATGTTTCTGGGTTTTTAAATAGTTCTAAAAAGGAAATTAATGTGAATGAACTAGGGAAACAAGATACATTAGAAATCAGCAATTTCCTAGGGAAGTTAGGGGAAAACCTTCATTGAAATTCATGGTTTTCCTGCAAGAACATGTGGTAGTATTTCAGAAATTTTTGTGTTTTTTTGGTCTATTGCTTGATCTCTTTCAAAGTTTCATATATTTTATTGCTAGTTTCGTTTGTCCACTGGATGCCATTTGTGCAAACCATAACCACGTCATAATCGACATTATCCTTTACATATATAAAACCAAGTCTGCAAAGAACTAAGATTTGAGAGAGCAAGATATTCATTTTGGAGTCATATAATAAAGTTGAATGAGTTGTGCTCAGATGTTCAGACACAAGGTAATTGGACCTTTCCCCACTATAATCAAAACCAACGCAACGGTGTGTTTCCGTATAACATGCAAAGAAAAATGGAAACTGTTCGGTTTTAGCGTTAACTGATTAATTTAGACTTCACGAGTATTTGAGAGACCAAAACTAAACGAGTGTTTTTGTTTCTTTTCATTTTGTAAAAAAAATATGTAAAATGATGATCTAAACGCTCTTATGTTTCTTTATCGAGGGAGTACTAAACTTCACAAAACCAATATTTCGAGACACAACTAGCGAACAACAAGTACTGCTCTTCCGTCAATTAATTCTGATCGGAGGGTTACATTTTATATTGAAAAACGTTTGTGGCCCGGGCGTCGGCGGAACCGGTGCGCTGGACGCGTCCACGCGCACACGCTTCTAGCGAAGCAGCTGGCGACACACGTACGATGCGGGGCCATCTACGTTGCATATCTTCTCTTTCTTCCACCTCCCGCATCTTCTCTCTCTCTCTTTCTCTCCCCCATCGCACCTGCTGCCCCCGTGCACCTGTTGCTCCTCCTCTTCTTCCTCCCCCTTCTCTGCAGCACGCGGCCGCACATCCTAGGCTCTCCCCCGCCGCTCCCCTCCCCATGCTGCAACCAAGTGCCAAGGCCCAGAGGTGGTCCAAGCTTCCTTGTCGGGCTTCTGCAGCCGGTGGTGGCGCTCCAAGCAACAACCTTTTTTTGTGCTTCAACCGGAACAGTGTTGTGAAATGAAGACAAGGGCAATGCTACAACCGACAAAGTCGGAAGCTACAACCGGCTTTGGTGAAAGCTACAATCGAAGAGTAGAAAGCTACAACCGACCATAGTGTACGGGCAAAAGCAGGAACCAGAGACAAAAAAAGTTACAACCACCAATACGAGTGTTGCAATCATTGATAAAAAACTTCAACCAGCCACTGCCAAACTCACAAAACTGCAACTATTACGAAAAAAAAGCTTCAACCTTAGGTGGAAAAAGCTTCAACCGAAAGATATATAAAGTTTCAACCGAGCACTGCAAGACGAAAAAAGTTGCAACCATTTACAGAATAAGCTTCGATCATAGAGGAATAAAAGCTTCAACGAACAAGGTGGAAAGCTTCAATCCGTGAAAAAAGCTTCAAACAACATAGGAAAGCTTCAACCGGTGTGAGAAAAAGTTTCAACTGACGCGCCAATGGCGCGGGCGGCGACATGAGAGCTGCGGCGGGCGGCATGACAGTGTAGCGATGGGTGACGACGATGGCAACTAGGTGCTGCAACGACAAAGGGCGTCAGCGTGCTACAAGACGACGCCATTTTTGCTACGAGGGGCGACGACTTTCCCGCTATACCGGCGAGGACGGATGCTGCGACAGCGACCGGCGGCGATGAGGACGGCGAGTGCATCCAGCAACACGGGGCGATGGAGGAAGGAGATCCAAGTGAGGGGGTGGTGGCTGACGACCGGGAGGATGTCCAGGCGAGCGAGGGCATTGCGCGCAGAGCGAGGAAAGAAAGAAGGAGATGGGGCAGTTGTGCTTGTGCATTTGGTTGAACTTTCCGCCCGGCACCCGCTACTAGAAATCGAACACCACGTGCTTGTGCAGTTGTGCTCATATCCATCCAGGAAAAAAGGAGCGAAAAAAAAACAAGAAACAAAAGCGAAGCCAGAGAGAGAGCCAAAGGGCCGGGCGTTCCTCTTCTCTGCCGACCAAAACCCTAAACCCTAGCCCGACTAACCCCCTCCCCCTCCTCCGGCGGCGGCGCCAGCCACCGGCAGCACACACACCGGGCGAAGATGCCGCTGGGGCAGCGCGCCGGGGACAAGAGCGACTCCCGCTACTGCGGGGTCGAGGTGCTCGACTTCCCCGCCGGCGACGGCCTCCCCGCAGTCCTCACCCACTCCCTCTCCTCCGCCTTCGACTTCCTCCTCGCCCCGCTCGTGAGTCCCCCTCCTCTCCCGCTCCTACCGCCGCCGCCTTCTCGCGTCATCCCTCTGAAACGGAGGCTTATTTGCCTTGCCCCGCTCTGTGCAGGTCGATCCCGAGTACCGGCCCACGCCCGGCGCCGTCCTGCCGGTGGCGGCCTCGGACCTCGTCCTCAGCCCGTCCCAGTGGAGCAGCCACATCGTCGGGAAGATCAGCGAGTGGATTGATTTGGATTCCGAGGACGAGCAGCTCCGGCTCGACTCGGAGCTCACGCTCAAGCAGGAGATCGCCTGGGCGACTCATCTCTCCTTGCAGGTCCACCCACTCGACAACACATTACTCATTATTTGTTCCTATCAGTCTAATTTCAATCAGTTGGTTTTACACATTATTTATTATTACACTTGTAAATGGTAACTGCAATAACATACTCCCTCCATCCGAAATTACTTGTTGCGGAAATGGATAGAAATGAATGTATTTAGAACTATAAAATACATTTAGATAATCCATTCCTGTGACAAGTAATTCCGGATGGAGGGAGTATGAATTATCTAGTTATGCCGTTCAACATTGTTGGGGGTGCCTATCGACTCTGAAGAACTAGAAACATGGATAATTCCTGTCCAGTTGACTGTCTTTGGATTCCTTAACTGCATTACTTTATTAAACTTGATCCAGTTCTTATGCATTATTAGAAAACAAGTCTCAACAAAACATGTGAATTCGTGGCGCATTTCCTTGCAGGCGTGCGTTATTCCTCCTCCCAAGAGATCGACCTGTGCCAATTATGCTAGAGTTGTAAATAATATTTTGCAAGGCCTGACCAATATGCAGGTATCACCCTCCATATTCAGTTTCATCTTTCAGTTGTTGAATAGGTGCCTTATTGTTAAATAGTTTGTCGACATCTAACTTTTATTTGCTCTGTTTCTTTCTTAAGTTGTGGCTTAGGATACCTCTGGAGAAGTCTGAATCTATGGACGAAGACCGTGGCAAAGTAAATAACAATAACCCCACGGTAAATGTTTGTTCTACCAAGCCTAGCAGGGGGTGCCTAGCGCGCATTCAAGGCTAGCAGGCTGGCTAGGCGTTTGTCTGCCAGAGCAAAATGCTGCAGTTCGTTGATGGCCAAGTATACACACTGCTGCGTAACTCAATTTTTGTTTTCTTAAATTACAGAGTGAAACAGTAGACTCGTGGGAATGGTGGAATTCATTCAGACTGTTATGCGAGCATAGCAGTCAACTGTATGTAGCACTTGATATCTTGTAAGTGATGACTTGCATTGTCACACCAAAAAAATTCTTGCAAAATAAAGATTTCACTCTAATTTAGTAATTTCATCTATAATGTTATAGCTTTGGTATCCCTTAAAAATGTTGTCTATTCACTTATCAGGAGCTCGCTGCCATCAATGAACTCTCTAGGGCGCTGGTTCGGGGAGCCTGTAAGAGCTGCGATTCTTCAAACAGATGTAATCATACAACTTAATCAATCCATCTTGATATGCAATCACCTCCCTCCCGGGGTATTACAATATGCCTTGCATGTTTGCAGCACTAAATAATTTTCCATCTGCAGGCTTTTCTAACAAATGCAAGAGGTTATCCTTGCTTGTCCAAACGCCACCAAACTCTGCTTACTGGTTTTTTTAACCATTCAGTTCAGGTAGGTTCTTTATTATGCTTCTTTATATCAAAGCAGTTTTCTTCTTCGCATAACAGCATAGCCTTTTGAATTAATGGCGCAATACAATACGGCAATACCTGCCCTCCTTTTGCATTCATGGTGCTAAGTAAAAGAGGCAATTGATGTGTGTGTAGTGTTCTGCCTGAAGCCCTGAATTCTGATTTTGTTTAGGTAATTATCTCTGGGAGATCAAATCATAATGTTTCCCAAGTATCTGAAGGAGTGCTCTCAGGTGATGAAAACCACACCGAAGGTAACTCCTGTGAACTTTCAGATTTGTTATAGTTCAGAGGGTCTTTAACTTGCACATGATTATGTAAACAATATTTTCGTTACATACATTTAAAGTGACTGCAGTACTCTAAGAAGTAAACTTTGTGAAGAGATCAAACTTAATTTCTCCCTTTTAATGTGAGAAATGTGTCAAGTCTATTATTTTCCTGCTCTCTGAACTAAATGCCTTGACTTGTGACACTTGCTGCAAAAATACCATTTATTTCCATTAAAATGTGACTCACTCATGCCTAAATTGTTACTTCAGATACCCCCACTCGGCATGCATTGAGCCCGTACCTCGAGTACATGGCCTACCTCTATCAGAGGATGGATCCACTTCCTGAGCAAGAACGCTTTGAGGTATCCACTCTAGTAGACTTCCTCTCACCCATGACCCATTGTTTATCTTATTTACTGACATCTTTCTTGATCTTATGTTATTTGCCTTACTCCAGATCAACTATAGGGATTTCTTGCAATCTCCGCTCCAGGTAATTACTGCTTTGCTTATTCTCAAGTTCTAATCACCTGAAAGAAATTATTCTTTCTCGTGAAGTTATGGGGCATATGGGTCTCCTTTTTAACTCCATTACAATGAATGTGACATTCACTTCCTCATAACTTGTCTATTTATTTATTTTGGCAGCCTCTGATGGATAATTTGGAAGCTCAGACGTATGAGACTTTCGAGAAAGACACTGTGAAGTATACACAGGTTTCTGTCATATACTTGGAATCTGTATATCTTTAATGCTATACATTTTGAAGAAGCAACATTGCCTTCACTTTATGTCAATAGTTTCCATCAATACATTTGTGAGAAGAAAGTTAGCTATTAAATTGAAGTTTCTAAAAATACGTTCTCATTTATTTCTTCCAAACTATTGACAATAGCATGGTTCTTCTACCAGTTAGTACACCCTGAAAGTATTTGAGAATTACTATACACAGGTTTCTGTCATATACTTGAGATTTATAGATGCATGCTTCAGCTATCACATTTTTTAACATTAGCACTTAATAGCCAATGAACCAGGTTTTGTAAAGAAATCAAGGATAAAAATTCCAGCCCTTCTTTATTAACTAGGGAGTCTGGAATTCTATTTTTTGGCTGGTTGGTCAGTCTAACAGCACTCTTCATACTAGTATTGATCTCATTGCTAATTCCTTTTTTACATCATATGAACAGTATCAAAGAGCAATTGCTAAGGCTTTGGTTGATAAGGTCTCAGAGGATGAAGTTTCCACAACTAGGACGGTACGATTGGCCCTGAACTTTGTATTCTTTTTCCTATATAAAATGGTAGCAATTCATACTTGAATCGCTTTAAACAGTGATTCATAGAGCCATGAGTTGGCAAAAGCATGCATTCATATCTTGTTTCTGCATTGCCTCTTCTGCATCTGTAGCCAATCCAGCTTATGCCTGTTTTATTTGTAATATTCCTAGGCTGAAATCGTAGACAGCTCACTGGAGCTTATTTCCTGCACCACTCATATTAAACCTACATTTTTATTTTAATGTTATATTTTGCATTTAATCAACTAATTTATTCGCTGTTCCACAAAGGTCTTGATGGTTGTTGGAGCAGGCCGAGGGCCTCTCGTAAGAGCATCATTGCAAGTGAGTTCTTTTGCTCCTGACACTTGGGGTGTTACCACAAACTTTGATAAATTTGCTGGTGTTTAAATAATGTGCCTGTATTTTTTGTCGAAGAAAACTTCTTTGTTCATATTGTCCAGGAAGCTAAATAGGCTTTCATATTAAATGCAGGCTGCAGAAGAAACTGGTCGGAAGCTAAAAGTATATGCAGTGGAGAAAAATCCTAACGCAGTTATTACTCTTCATGTGAGTTCTTATATTTTCAGTTTTCAAGTTATTCCATTAGACAGGGGTGTAATCTTGTCAGTTTAGGGATCATTGATGCATCTCTTTTTCCCTACCATTGTGTTGGTAGTCTGTTTTTGCATTGCTGCGTTAATAAAAATATATTATATGATGATCTGATTGGTTTTCGGGCACTGGTGCAGAGTTTGATCAAATTGGAAGGGTGGGAAAGCATGGTTACTATTATTTCTAGTGACATGCGGTGCTGGGATGCTCCTGAAAAAGCTGATATTTTGGTATGCTGATACTTTATTCGAAAGTGACATTTCAAATCTCTTACCAGGCAGTCACAACTATGTCTTAACAATCTTACATGCAATTATGAAACAGGTCAGCGAGTTGCTTGGGTCCTTTGGTGATAATGAGTTATCTCCTGAGTGTCTAGATGGTGCCCAAAGATTCTTGAAGCCTGATGGGATTTCTATTCCTTCATCGTACTGACCTTTTTCCCTTTTTGCATTATTATTATATAATTGAACTTCTCTGCATTCTTTCAATCCTAGGTATCCTCATATTTCTTATTATTTGATTGTTTTCATATGTTCTGCTGCAGTTACACAAGCTTTGTCCAACCAGTAACTGCATCAAAACTACACAATGATGTAAGTACTTACGCCATCTCAGTGATATCTGCAAAGTTTCAATAGAGCTTGAAGCGACTTTGTTTTTGCAGATTAAAGCACACAAAGATATTGCACATTTTGAAACGGCATATGTTGTCAAGCTACACCGAGTAGCAAGACTTGCACCTCCACAAGAGGTGAGAGACTGCACTTTCTGCTCAATATGCCCTTCATTGATCATGCCTTCCTCCAATAACTATTTTCATAACGACATTTGATGATCACCTTTAAATGAGCAGGTTTTCTCTTTCACACATCCAAACTTCTCACCAAAGGTCAGCAACCAAAGGTATACAAAGTTGCAGTTTGAACTACCACAAGACACGGGATCATGCCTTGTGCACGGTATGCAGCTGTACTTGCCATTCAGTTTTCTATTCTGTAAAGCTATTCATATATCACTCTAACTCTACTTATCCAATCATTTTGGCAGGATTCGCTGGATATTTTGATGCCGTACTATATAAAGATGTCCATCTAGGAATTGAGCCGAACACATGTACACCAAACATGTTTAGCTGGTAAGTAGCAAACTGTCAACCCGCTGCTCTTAAAAACCAGCAGCAATATTTTCCAAATCCTGCAATTTAGTCATAATTCTGACATATTATGAACATTGCCAGGTTCCCAATCTTTTTCCCACTGAGGAAGCCCATATACGTGCCGTCAGAGTCGCCCATAGAAGTGCACTTTTGGCGATGCTGTGGTGCCACCAAGGTCAGTGTGGTTTCCATCGCTGTTGATCCTTTGATAAATGAATCCTGCAACGGACCAGAGTCTCATGTTATCAGCTGTTGATTCAGGTGTGGTACGAGTGGGCTCTGGTGGCGCCGTCTCCTTCCCCAATCCACAACAGCAATGGCCGTTCGTACTGGGTTGGTCTATAATTCGAAAAATCAGAATACTCGCATGTCGTTTCTTTTGAGAGAAGTGACGATCATATGCTTGGTTTTTGAGTGCGTCCGGCTACCTGGATCAAAGAAACAGATCTTAGAACATGGATGCATGGCACATGCTGTAACTCGCAAGCTTTTGCTTTGTAACACTATTTACTTGTTATTGTTGCTGCCGCGCTGCTCCTTGTGCGTGATACGGTTTTAGGAGCTGAGCTCATCATCAGTTTTGACCTTGCCTTTTGTGTTCTAGAGGTGCATGAACATGCGGAGATGCTCGTAACAAGTTGCAGAGACGCAGATCAGTTTCGCGTGCAATTTGTTAGTTTTGTACTCGTAACTGCTCGTCAAAATGTGTTTCGTTCGTCTGGGATGGAAAGCAAGTGGCTTACTGGAGAATCACAAACGTGCATAGGGTTTACTACTCAAATACGGAGTATATTTCTCGATGTTTGAGAAACTCTATGTGCCTCCAAAGCAGAGCAAAACTGCAGAAGACATTCTCAAGTGGAGCAGCAGGGTTGCACCGTACTACGTCCGGTATATATTAGTTTCTCGCTCACATAGCACGACGCAGCTGAGCGTCGTAAACAGAACGCGTGGCGGCACTGAAGTTCAATTGGTGTTGAATTGTGATGTAAACTTATTTTATAATCCTGAATGGGAATAAACAGTTGGTTAACCTTCAGGAACATATCCCCCCCTTGAGCTTTAGTCCCGCCACATCAGCAACGTATCCACTGGATGGGGGTCATCCTCCTTTTTTTCAAAGAAAAGAAAAGACGCGCATCAGGAACATGTCCCCCCTTGAGCACTAGGAGATCATATGTTGGACTGGATACATGACTATCATGGAGACTAAGCAGCTAGGTGTGGACTTTGCGAAAGTCTTTTAGGCGTCGATTTTGTCAATTGGTCTGGTTGAGGAAAAACAGAGGAAAAAAAAACATCATCTACATATTGTTTGGTTGCCCGCATCTAGGCTGGAAGCAGTTTTGGCATGACGTTTGGTGTCCTGTAATTGGCTCTGTTCATGCAATTACACGGTGTTTGGTTGCAAATAGGCAGTGAGGTCTGCTTATCTTGTACCCTATGTGGCGAGGTTATTAGCTACACCTTACATACGATCACACCAATAAAACAAAACTGCAACCACGACGAACTAGACGGGTGATTATGAAGTTCTTCGGCCCAAAACCGTCGATCCGACTTGCCAACTTCAACACTACATGCTTGCTTGAGCATGGCCTTAGCTAAGAATCCTCTCCTGTCTGGCTGCTCTTAAACCCTCTGTACCAGCTATTTTTGTAACTCGTTACTTGGTAATCGCATGCTTTCCAAACTCCTGGAACCCTCTCTCGGAACAGCACATAACACTTGTTCTAGTATGGCAAAAGAGAAACAAATCAAGCAACAAATAATGGAGCACATTAGACATGTAACATAATAAAGCATGGCATGATCATAGCATAGCAAGTTCATCCTACCACTACTATGGTATCATCCTACCACCACATTCAAAAGAGGATGTAATCCTATCATCACAAGTTCGCCATCAACGTGAGGGGTTAATATATACTACCTCCGTCCTGGTTTATAGGTCCCCTTTGTAGTTTGTGCCAAATTTTGACTAAAGATTTAACTAATAAAATATTAATGCATGTCAAGAAAAATTATCTTATTGGATTCGTATTTGAACATAGTTTTCAAAAATATAATGTTTGGTGACATGCATGAACACTTTGTTAGTTTAGTCTATGGTCAAAATTTGGCACGAAATACAATGGGGACCAATAAACCCGGACGGAGGTAGTATCACCTCATCAAAATATACAGACCAACAATAGTTCCCAAGCCCTAACTACCACAAAGTATACATGCAATAGTATTTTCTTTCCTTATTTTTGGTATTCGTTGTATTGTTATGTAAAAATTAGTATTTTTTTTGTCACCCCGCTCCTCTGTTCTATCCCTCTTCCTTAAAATAAGGAAAAACCTCTCCCACGCCGACGCTGACACGCGGGCCCACAGTGGGGACCAGCTAGCTAGTGTAGAAAACCGGAAAAGAATCCAGAAGCTTCCCGAGGCACGTGGGCACTCGCCGCGGGGGAGAATAAAAGAGTCAAAATTGGAGCCCCCCCCGCCCCATACCCCATACGATCCGCGACGCGCACAGAAAATTCTGGTGGCAATCCTCTCCTCCTCCGGGGAAGAAGCCTCTCGATCCCCCGAGAAGGGGCGCGCGACCTCGCGGATCTCCCACCCGCCCGGCCGTCCTCCCTCCTTCGCTCGCCGAGAGATCTGTAGCTCGATCCGCCGATGGAGGAGACGGCGGCCGTGGCGGCGGCGACGGAGACCGTGACGGCGGCGGAGACGGGGACGCCGGAGAAGTCGTCGTACAGGTACTGGGTGCGGCAGGCCACGGGCGAGGCGGCGCCTCCCCCTGTCCCGCGCAAGCTCGACCCCTCCGCCGCCAACGGCGGCGGCGGCAACCCCAACGCCCTCGGCTCCGTCTGGAATCAGGTCAGAGGCCCTTCTCCCCACACTTATGCGCGCTGCCGCCTTAAGGACTGGCAGCTACCCGCGTTGCCGGAAGTAATACCTAATATCTCGTTCGTACTACATGATTGCATACTTCTGTACACAGGGAAATGTCGATTCGCCATCATAAACCTCCTTCGGTCCCCATGAACCCACTCGGTCGATTTTTTAGTATTGGCATATCTGTAATCTCCGCTTGCTGCCAGTGGATTGTGGGGGTGCATTCACCCTACGTGCAGGGAATTTGTGTATTGCCGCACATTGCACACATCAGTATTGCTGTTCGACAATATATTCTATCTAGATAGAGCTAGTGTAACAGTGTTCCTGTTTAAAAATAAATAAACTATTGAATATTGATGTGGATTCACAGCAAAATCAAAATTGATTAAAGAAGAGAGGGAATGGTCTTGTGTTGTTTGAAGTTCTGCAACAAAGACTAGCTTTGCAGTACATAACTTTGGTGTACTCTACAGCTCTGCTCTAGGCATAGTTGCTACTTGGCCTCAAGCTCATAGTTCTAGTTTTACAATTGCATAAATAGAGGAATAAATATGCAAAGGGGAAAGAGATCTGATTACACTGGGGTTTGAATTACTAGGACGATACTTGAGTTAGTATATACTGGTGGTCTTGTGCATTTAGAGGAGCTGTGGCCGGCATCTTACTAGTAATAACCTATATGATTCTCTTGATGAGTTAAATAGAGATATGGAGTACACTTACGGCGACCTCAAGAAATTTAGTAGCAGCCTTATAACTTCCGAGTTTTGAGTTGTTTGGACAAATTTACTTCTATTGCTGACTCGTACCATCTGCAAACTGTCCAGATTTGGTTCTACCACCTTCGGCGTTTTCTTTTTTTGCTGTAGCTGCCTATTTTTTCGATACCGTTATCTTCTGGGATGGTTATGCTGCTAATTGCCAATCTACTATTTTCTGACATTTTTCATGTTTGCACTTGCAGGCTGGAACATGGGAGGAAAAGAATCTCAATTCATGGGCTAATGGTAGGATAAAGGTGCGCGGTTTAGTAGCCAGCTGTTTACAAAATGCTTGTCTAAAATAGTTCACTGATGCTTCCATTGTATGTATTAAATTTCTCTGACAGTTATTAGCTCATATGTACTGTAGGATTTGCTGGGTTCTTTAGGTTCACTGGATTTCTCCACGGGGAAGGCATCTATTGATGAAGTGTCCAAATGCTCAGGCGATGTAAGCACAATGTCTGACAAGACCGTTCAATTCCATCAATTCATAACTATTTTTCATAACTTGATAACCTTTTTGCACAAAGTAATCCTGTCATGTGTGTAATTTAAATAACTAACCATATCCTTGGTGGTTTAACAGGCATTTCTAGTAACGGTCCGTAATAAGAAGAGAGTAGGTTATAATTATGAGCTGAGCTTGAGATTTAAAGGTAAGGCATATATCATGCCAAACATTGCATCGCCTCATTTATTTAAAATATGTATTACTCCATTGTCGCTAACTCGTTTGTGGTAATGCTAATTAGGTGAATGGTTAGTCAAGGAAGAGAAGAAGAAGGTCACTGGCCATATAGACATCCCCGAGTTTTCATTTGGTGAGCTTGATGACCTTGAGGTACAAATAACCACTACTGTTCTCTATAGTGCCTGTACCATTTATAATCAATTACTGGGTATTGGTTGTCTCAAACAATCCCTTCTGATTTCAGGCAGAAGTGAGGTTCACCGATACCCTCGAATGGGACGACAAGTCGCGGATCTGCAAGGATGTGAAATTGTTCCTTTCGCCTATAAAGGAGAAGCTGCGGGCGTTCGAGCTCGAGCTGAAAGATAGGTAGTGAACGTCTGCGAGTGCCGGCAGGTGCTAGGCGCTGTTTCAGTGTTGTGTTACCCATTCTTGTAGCTGGGACTCTCTGCGTTGTGTCGGATTAAGCTATGCTGTCTAAGACTCTCGAGGTCATGTTATTCTTGTTTCTCCAGTCAGTGTAAGATTACACGGTTGCCACATGTTCGTTGATGGCTTAGATTCCGTGTTGCTGTTCACGTTTAGTGTCATGAACCCAACAGAAACACATATGATGATGATGATGATGATGATTACGATGTCTCACCAGAATATGTTGGTATCCGTCCTGTCGGAGATGATAGTTTGAGCCTTTAATGAGAAGGTGTTTGGTTAGGCTTAACTTTGATTTTGGATTTTGGCTTATGAGCCAAAAAGCATCTATTTATGTGCTTTTGGCTTTTGGCCTATATACCATGGCTGTCAGGACCGTCTGCCCTGCCTCGATGAATGCAAATGCGGGCGAATGGCCACCCCATCTTGATAATCAACTTATTCCTTCTTCAGATCTCAATGATTAAAGCCTGGTTTGGAATCACTCCGCCCCGCTCCACTCCGTGGAGCTGGGCTTGAGCCGCTCTGTGAAAACGAGCTACAGCATGCTCCACTCTGAAAGCGGAGTCGAGGGAGTGGAGTGGAACCGAAGAGACACTAAATTGATTGCATAAATGTGAAAGAAAGACAGAGAAAATGATCGTTTACCCACGGGGGTAGTTTGATGAAGACTCCGTGAATTGGTTGATAGACAGGAAGGGATGAATAGGTAACTACGAATTTTAATGTAATTGGCAATTTCAGGATATTGATAAAGTTGGTTATTTAGATATGCAATTAGGTGAAAACAATCTATACCTTAAGCAAACAAGCAATAAGGTAACAAAGGAACTAGCTAGATTCCGTGTTAGAGCATCTCTAGCAGATCCCGTAAAACCTCGCCAGGGTGCTTTTTCCGGCGGATTTACGGGACGGTCGAAAAAAAAGGCCTGACCAGGTTCGGTAAAAACGGCCCGGCTCGTAATCTTTGCGGGAGGCCCGTAAACCGCCCCCGATTCCTCTATATTTGCTGACTCTGGGACGTTTTAGGGTTCCCATCCTCCTCCGCCGTATTTCTTCTACTCCGGCGACAAATCAAGCAAGCTCGGGCGTCGTTTTCCGGCGAGTTGAGCCACCCGAGGCGAGAGGAGATGCCGTGCGCGGGCGGCGGGAGGGATGGCCGAGGGGGGCTCGATGGCCGTAGGGGGAACAACGAGTCGTGTTGCAAGCGCCACAACGATGTGGAGGCCGGGAGCTCCTCCCTCCGCCCGCTGGTGGAGGAATGGCGCACCCGCTTCCGCAGCGCCGGAGCACGGGCGTGGAGGAACTTCAACCGCCTTGACCGCATCTTCTCCCCCACGCTCAAGCGTCGCTGGAAGGCGGAGAAGGTGTGGTTCGAGGCCAAGGAGGCCGCCAACGCCGGAGATGAAGCTGCAGCGACGCAGGTGGAGGCACTGTTCGAGGAGTACCAGTTCGCGCAAGTCCTCTCCAACACCCTCATGGAGTACCACCTCCACGGCAACCCGCCCCGCGACGATGGCGACGATGAGTAGATCTAGTATGCTAGTATGCACCCCGTTTAAGTACGAACTATTTAATTTCCATTTTTATTAAGTATGAACTCTGTTATGTAGTATGAACTATGTTTTTATGTATGAACTCCGGTGATCTAGTTTAAGCGCGAACTGCGAGTTTGAATATGCGGTATACGTTTACCTGATCCATTCCGTCTCAGCGTCCGCCGTCCTGCAATAAACATTTCCGGGATACCGTAAACAATTTTTCCAAGGTGGACGTTTACCACATCTGCTAGAGATGTTCTTAAGAGCCTCGCTCCAAAGTTTTTCTCGTTTGTATTTGCTTCTCATTTTCTAAATCCTACTCCCTTTGTTCCTAAATGTAAGTCTTTGTAAAGATTTCACTATGGACTACATATGGAGCAAAATGAGTGAATCTACACTCTAAAATGCATCTACATACATCCGTATGTGGTTCATAGTGGAATCCCTCCAAAGACTTATATTTAGGAACAGAGGGAGTACTATTGCATGCATGGCCCTCTTTTTGCACTACCAGTTTGCTAGCGATTTTGACTCGCTGATCCTTGATTTTCCTTAAATTCAGTCATGGTTTGTAGGTTTTGTCCCTGAATGTTTTCTGATTGTGGTAAGCAATGATACTACAGTACCATATTATGACATCTGAAACAGAAAACTCTGCTGAAGCTATTTCTGCAATAGTGACATTTGGCTGGAAAAAGGCGCAATCACACATTGTCGGTTCCATTCAACCAAATTCGAACTCATACAATGCTCACCAGATCCATCTGAGCTACAAATGGATTCGAGGAACATAAGGAAAAACAACAAGCACAAACTTCTGACCTTTGCAGCACCCATCAAACATGAAGCAGCAGAACTACACAGCTATTGCCTAAGACACAGGCTCCTAGCTTGGCTGGGGCAGGGAGGCCTGCATTGGCACGAGCGGTGACGTCGGCGAGGTGGGGGAGAGGCATGACGGCACCCTCCACGAGGCCGGAGGAGTCGATGCTCTCGGTGAGAGCTGCACCATCTCCAGCGCTTGCATTCTGAGCTCTATTGGATAATCCTTCACACACCCAATTCTTGGACCATTTCCAGTGCTCCATTTCAGGGACAGCCTGTGGCCGAGCTGATAGGATTTTGACTTGCTCTTGGAGTTCACCCTCTCAAGAATTGCATCCTGCGAGACACCGGCATCTCTAGGGCTTTGCAAGCCACCTGATAAGGTTCTTTGGTAGGCTGGCCTTGCTTTCTCCACACGGAGATTATCATCCTTGCCAACTTCAGTCTGAGAAGATGGCCCAGATGCCTTGGCTTCTTCTACCATGTTGGAGGGGAGAATCAATTGTGGAGGATTGGATGGCATGATAGCAGCAGCAGGGTTCTGTTTGCTATTAGGTGTTGGATCTTCATAGTAGTCTTCCTTGGTGGATGAGCGTACCTGAATACGCAAAAATAAGTTGGTTAAGTGAATCGTCTTACATTTGGTAGCATAGGAGCGTGTTCAGATTCAGCTGGCCCGAAAATAGTATACCTCAACTTCTTTCAGATCAACTCCATTCTCTTCTAGAAAGCTCATGAAGTTGCTAAGATTCTCCGCACTTGGTTTGTAATGTCCACTATAAGCCCAGATGGACTGAAATGAGAAGAGATCATCAAAGCATAAGATTAGCATAATGCATCCAGTGAGAAAGCACAAGAACAAAATGATGAGTATAAAGTGACTAGTAAATCTTTTGGGATATGGATACAATATTTAAGTAACAAATCACAGAGTGTAAAATCTTTGCGTAAATAGTAGCACTTAGAGACGATGGTGGTTCTTGATAATACCTTGATAACTCCATTTTCTGCAGTAAACCTTCCAGCAGCTATAGTAGCACCTCCTGCTAAAAAGCTGGAGTGCTGGAATACACCTCTCTCTTTCTGGATATAGAAATAAGCATGGAAGTTAAACATATGGTGAAGCTAACCTTCCAAAACATGACCTGACAGTGCTATGCAGCAATAAAATTCTCTGAGTTATCAAACTACCTGCCCAGCATAAAGTTTCTTTGCTGTGCTCATAACAAAAATCCATTTTGTCCCTTTAGGGCCCTGGCTTGTATCAAGTGCCTCTCCAGATATCTTGTGGATAATTTTTCCCTCTTTAATGATGTATTCATAGAACTCACGCTCTTGCTGCAAAACATCAGACAGCTGTTACAGGAGTTCATGCTCAACGATTTTCTTCTAAACTTTGATGTGGCAATTTGTTACGACTAATCTGAACTTGTTGAACATGCTGTGGTTAAGATGAACAATTGAAGGGAAGTATTAATGCACAGGCTAGGGAGTTTTATAACCTCATATGTACAAAGTATTAAACATAACTCCAGACTTCTGAAACTTCTTTGACCAACGATTTGCCCAACTATGTGGATTATCTCATACAAATTGATACCATTGATAAGTGCGTTTAGTATGAATCCAACGATATTGATTTTTTTGTATGACGTAATCCTCATAGTCATAGACCAATAAATCTGAGAAGCATGTGTTTGCCTTATAATTCTGGACAGAGGGAATATTGATTTATTTACAATAGCATTAAGACATATGTCACGTGCAGCGCACCGCAAAGTGTGCAGAGACCGAGGCTGGGTCTAATCGCTGTCGAAATTAGGCAGGCTCTGGCTTAGTTTTGACTTGACATCTGAGATATCCTTACCAACTATAGAAGCTATCTCTTGCCTAACTAAATATCATCATTCCCAGAAAACCATATCAACATCTTCCTATTTTAATCTATCTCTTTCCTAACTCCTTTATCAATTGATCATGTTATTGTTAGGTTCAATAGTGACTCCTGCACGTGACAGCGCTTGGCATGGTGCTGCCCTTCACCGCTGTCCCTTGATTCGACACCCATGGCAACATAACCCACGTTCTCATCATGAGCAAAACATGTTCTAGAAGGTGAACATGAGAAACACAAAGTCAGTGGTATTCTTAATCGCAACCGAGGCTTGCTGATGAAACTTGACCGCTGAATGAATTTAGCACTCTGAATTTCTAACGCAGCTCTCATTGGAATATTTTCAGTAAGAAAAGGATAAAGATAGCATCCATCATGCAAATGATCTTACTGGACCAAGATATCTTATGCATTGCTTCTTCAGCCGAGCCCTTGGACAGTCTGGAAGATCTACATCTTTTCCCTCACCAATATCAAGCCTGCGTATGCAAAAAGAGAATGAGTAAAAGACTATCAGTTTCCGTGCAAAATTTATCAGACTTATCTTCTAGGAAATGGGGAGTACATATTGATTTGCATGATTCCGTCTGAACAGCAAGATTTTCATATGCACAATGGCAGTCATGTTCTTCTTACCAGTAGAAGAAGGGCTGGCCAGCCTGGGTCTGGCACCAGACAGCATAGTAGAAATGCAGGTTATGCCCATACCTATGTCTTGGATCAATCTACAAGAATATGACAGATGGATTTCAAAATTTTGCGAACAGAAGTCCCAAGTCAAGATGAGGGCAAGCTGTGGAACTTTTACTGTATCATCGATGTTCAGAGCTGACTGACAGTGTGATCAGCTGATACTGGGAAGCTTATTCTTTTCACACACACATTTGGAGAGCATAGAAAAGCAGCAAGTAGTACCATACTCCTGCCGTACAACACTACTGCCAAAATTAGATTAAAATTTGTAGTGGATGTGTAGGATATTTTGTACTCACTGCCTCGATCCAGTGCTGGAAAGCCAGCTTGAGAGCCTTGGCGTCCTTGGATAAACCCTGCCCCACCTGCAACATGCTCATGAGCATGAGTTGAGAGTTAAAAATAAGGAGATTCCAGTAAAAAAAATGACTTTCTTGCGGGGAAAAGGCCATCATGGTGAGCTGCCTTGTGCTGGCGACTGATGCAGGGGAAAGGAATGTGTTTAAGACCTTGGATGCGTTGAGGCTGACGCGGTTCCAGCGCGAGGCGGCGGTCTCCGGCTCCGGGTCGTCGTAGAAGGAGACGGTGCTGTGGTTGAGCTGCGCGAAGTCCAGCGCTTGCCACCTTGACCAGTCCAAACCAGAGAACACCGGTGAATTTTCAGCACCCGTAACCATCAAGACGAAGCAAATCAGGCATTGCCGGCACCAGAAAAAAGAGGGCAAGAACCAAGAAAAGGGCAGCGATAAGAGCAGAATCCCAAGAAAGGGAGGGGGGCTGGGCGATTTTCTTGACCGAAATTATCAGACCACCAAGTGGAAGAAAAGAAGCAGAGCAGTAATGCTTCCCTTTTGTGGAAGTAGATAGGATCTGGTTACCAGAGCTCCTCGACGACGACGGCGGAGTCGGCGAGCTTGCGCCTGGTCCGGTAGCTCCGGTAGACCTTCTGCACCTTGGTGGCCGCGCCATTCGCTTCGCCTCCGGCCGCCGGCGACGGCGAGGAGGAGGCCCCCGTGTGGTCCGGCTCCCGCGAGGCAGGGTGCACGCGGACCGGCCCTTCCGCCGGAGGAGGCATCGCAGTCTCCACCTCCATCGACTATCTACCGCCAAGGAATGGTCGTGGCCTTCTCGACTTGAGGCGGACGGGGGATGGCCGTGCTCTTGTCGAGGAGGGTGAGGGGGGTGGGGAGGGAAGAAAGGGGAGGCAGCAGCTGGAATTTATGCCTGCCTGCGTGTGCTGCTGTGGCACGAGAGATAATCGGAGAGTAGTTTACTGTTGTGAGCTGAGCTCATGGTCCGGCTGCCGAGTACGCACGCTGGGTCGTCTATCGGACTGTGCGTTTTGTCTCGGAGGGGTATCGTCCCGTCGCCTCGTACGGCGCAGTTAGGTGAGGTTTGGTTTTTTTAGTAGAAAGAAAATTAATTGCAGGTGCCCACATATACTCATCTTTATCATTGCACGGGTGCACATCCTATCTCTATCTGTACCTCCGAGATACTGGGCCGACGTCACATCTCGAGGGTTGATGTGATGTCTCCTTCCACTAAACAAACATTGTTGAAAGAGTGAACATAAATCTAAAAAAATATGAGCATCAATGTAAGTCTTGCAAAAAAAAAAACTCGGCCCGAGGAGAGAGATATCCCGGAGGCACTGCATTATAAGGTCGAGAAAAGGCTCCAAAAGCCGGCTTGCGCAGCGTAAGTATACGCAGCGAACACGGCGACTTGCACAACACAAGTATGCGCAGCAAGGGGGCCTTTTTTTGTGAGAACCAGGATTAGAGCCCTGGTTGGTAGCCACACGCAAGAAGATCATGAGAACCATGCTAGACACATGTTCTCATCAGTAAGTCTAATTCTTGAATCTTGATGGGCTGGTTCCACCAAAGGAACCTAACCATCCGAGCTTAGTTTGTCGGTAAGGTTCCGTTGGTGCTTTTCACTTTCAATTCCGGAGTCGTACGCGTATGGATTTGGGTGAGTTCACAAAACTTGTTCCAACGAGTTGCTTTCTGTCGAAACTACCACCACTGAGAGTCGTCATCTCCAAATTCCTCGGGCCGACTAGAGCCTGGATCTTTTGCGAGGCCGGAGTAGAGATGGGGGAGGCGCTTGGTGCTCTCGTGTGTACAATAGTTGTAGGGCTTGTCTTCCCTTTAGGGAGTCTGGCGAGCAGACGATGGGGAGCATGCCACCAACGCGAGCGGGCAGCGCTTGCTGGCTAGAAGCCGCGGTTTTGCTGGTGGCGGTGGCGTGGTGCTAGTTGCTGCCGGGAGGATCATCATCGACACATCCCTCAATAAGCGAGACGTACACCTTGTACTCAAGAAGGACTCAACCCCTTCTCTCAACGCTACGTGTTGTTATGGAGGTAGACAATGAGTCGAAGATGGAGGGTGTGTGTGCATTTTTTAGATGGGTTCATAGCACATGGAGTGGTGGTCGTTTTGGCGAAGCTACGACGCTTGTTGGCTGCAGTTTTTGGGTGTGCTGCATCTCCTGGCTGAAGGGCATCCATCTCTTTCTTCCTCCTACCATGTGTGTTTTAAGGGAGGCATTTGCAGGTTCTATTCGGAGTTCGCAGCGTGGCGTTGTGGCTGTGACGGTCACGGCGCCCCAAGTGGCTCTTCCTCGGCGACGGGGAGACTCATTCCGGATAGAATTTGTTTTAAACGCGATTGTAATTCTATATGTCACTTTGGGTTCTTATAAAAGTCAGGGACTTAGGTGTTAATTTCTTTGCATGTAAATCCTTGTATGAGTTTGGTGCCGTATAGGTCGCCTCGACGGTGATTGCAAATGCTTGTGCTAGCTTTTGCAGCTCGACGCGAGTCTCTACCTACCCATTTAATGGATGACTTGTGTCATTTTAAAGCAGTACATAAAAGGCACATACACCTATGTTCAATCGCATTATGATCACGTCTCTCTCATCTCCAAACCCTAGTTCCCGTTTCAAGGTTTCTAACGGGGTTACACAACAACGCTTTGTTGGGTGGTGACTTCATCGACGTGACGAACAAATTTTCGTTGAGCCTCTCTTCATTTCGACGCCATCGGTAACCGCGGCATTGATGTCTCGTTGGGTAGATTCATGCATGGCTAGTGAGGTTAGGGTTTGTCGGCATAGTGGCGGCGGTGACGACTTCTCGTTGCAGTTTGGTCTCCGTCCTCCTCCTCATTGCGTTGGTGCAACCTTTGACGCCGGCACGAGGGTGTGTTATTATTTTTCTAGGTTTAGATCTTGAATCTATGTCTGTCTTTCAGGACGCTAGTTCGGTAAGTTCACGCCATTGATGACTTCCTGTTCCCTTTTTTTTCGGGAATATGGCTTCGTGTTCCAGTTCAGCGACGGCTGTCTGCGACGGAGACGCAGTAGCGGCGACGTGTAGGAAGACGATTGACCCCAGGGAACTTCATGTATTTTGCTTTCAGGGTGTCTGTACTGCTTGCTTAAGTAGATCTGAGTCATTTTTTGGTGAAAAATAACCCAGCTAGTCCTAGTACTCTTGGAGAGAAATTGACATTATTGCATTACCTACCCGTGGTACCCATGGCAGGTGGCTCCATGACTGCGTCCTGCCATGGCCCCGCATCACAGTAAGCCGCCTGGTTTGACGCATGTGTCAGTGGCAGACCAGACCCACGACGGTCCTAACACGGAAGAATTCTGCCGTAGAGACGGAAGGAATGACGCACAAGACATTTTCTAGGGTGACGTACAACGGTACAAGGGTTTGGTCTGCTTTGGTTTTGCTTTGTGTCGCTCTCGTCCGTGGACTGGTTGATCGTGCTTGGACTCAATCCCATCTTCTCGTCTCGAGAGTGCAAAGGACAAGGAGAACGATGCCAGCAGGCAGGGGCAGGTGGCACGCGGTCCTCGATCTCGACATCGACCGGTGGCGCTCCACGCCGGGATCGTGATTCACCAACGATTCTTATGTGTGTCGCGCGCGTCGCCGTCGTTGGTGGAGCTAGCATCGCCCGCCACAAATAGACTCAATCTTCTTTTCATGTACCTTTTCCCTTTACTTCTTTTTCGCAGGCGACCTTTTTCCTTTGCTGGTGCAGATAGTTACTCGACGACCGAGACAGATTTCGGTTTTGTTCACCACCGGTGCCTTATCTTTTACAGTAACTTGCACCAACCAGAGAATGCCCCGGGGGTCAAGCAATCCATGGAAGGTACACATGAACTTGATCGGAGATAGGATAGGAGTAACTGCATATCTTCCCCGCAAAAAAAAAAAAAAAAACTGCATATCTAATGGAAGCCGGTGTAGACTCTCGGTTGCGTGCCGGAGGCAAAGTAAATAAAGGAACAATTTGGGGCATGCTTTCGTGCTTGGTCCATGGGCTTGTCTGGTTTTACTGCCGCGATGTATCAACCCGGAAAACGGGTCGTCCTCTTGGTCTTAGTTGATGATATGGATTGGATCATTGGACCATGGGCTGAGTTGTCTGCTACCGGCTTTCCGGTTTATCAGGTCCACACACGTCCCTAGGTCGACGATATATCAGCATAATATGCAATTCATATTGTACTGATATTAGGGCATCTTCAACGGCAACCCGTAAATTTTTCTCTGATCCATCCGCAGATAGGGAGGACCAGTCCGTGGACACGGATGCGGGAGGCCGCCATTCAATGCTAGCTGCATGCATTTGACAACAATTTAAACGAATCGGACGAAATTCAGTCAACGGTCATTTCATATAAACACGGCTGGATTTCATTTAAGCATGACGGATATAATGTAAATATGATAGATTTCATTACATTTACATTAACTAAGCGGAGCTCGTCCAACTAGGTCTAAATGGTTGCCGGCGCCCGTTCCCATGTCCGACCATGAACCAAGAGAAGTGAAGCTTCACCATCTCTAGTTCCACCTCGTCGCTCTCCAACTCTGTCTCTGTAACCTCCATCTCCGGAGGCCCAGGAAGTGAAGTTGTCCACCTCCACATCGCCGCCAAGCGACTAATCGGTCGATGATGTTGAGCCCACCATTCTTGGCATCGATGGGAGGGGAAAAGCGGCGGCCTTCCTAGGACCATAGCAGCGTCGACCTACCGTGCACTACTTTTCCTTGCTACCAGCGGCGCCCGTGGACGTGCCTGTTGGGGAACATAGCAGAAATTCAAAATTTTCTACGCATCACCAAGATCAATCTATGGAGATTCTAGCAACAAGAGAGGGAGAGGATGAGCATCTTCATACCCTTGAAGATCGCCAAGCGGAAGCGTTACAAGAACGCGGTTGATGGAGTCGTACTCGCGGCGATTCAAATCGCGGAAGATCCGATCTAGCGCCGAACGGACGGCGCCTCCGCATTCAACACACGTACAGCCCGGGGATGTCTCCTCCTTCTTGATCCAGCAAGGGGAGAGGAGAAGTTGACGGAGAGCTCCAGCAGCACAACAACGTGGTGGTGGTGGAGCTCGTGGTTCTCCAGAAGGGCTTCGCCAAGCACTACGGAGGAGGAGGAGATGTATGAGGAGGGAGGGGCTGTGCCAAGGGAAGGGTGTGGCTGCCCTCCCACCCCCTCACTATATATAGGGGGAAGGGGATAGGAGGCCGGCCCCTCTAGATGGATCTAGAGGAGGGGGCGGCGGCCAGGGGAAACCCTAGATGGGTTTGGGCGCCCCCACCCCCTAGGAAACTTGCCCCCCCAAGCCGGGAGGGGAGGCTGCCCTAGGGGTGGCGCCCCTACCTCTCCAGGTTACATGAGATGGGGTGGGAGGGGCGCTCAACCCCTTAGTGGGCTGATGTGCCCCCTCCCCTTGGCCCATAAGGCCCCCCAACACTTGCCCGGGCCTCCGAAACCCCTTTCGGACACGCTGGTCATCACCTGGTACCCCCGGAACAATTCCGGACTCCAATACCCTTCGTCCAATATACCGATCTTCACCTCTGGACCATTCCGGAGCTCCTCGTCACGTACGGGATATCATCCGGGACTCCGAACAACCTTCGGTAACCACATACTATTTCCCATAACAACTCTAGCGTCACCGAACCTTAAGTTTGTAGACCCTATGGGTTCGGGAACCATGCAGACATGACCGAGACATCTCTCCGGCCAATAACCAACAGTGGGATCTGGATACCCATGTTGGCTCCCACATGTTCCATGATGATCTCATCGGATGAACCACCGTGTCGATGATTTAAGCAATCCCGTATACAATTCCCTTTGTCAGTCGGTACATTACTTGCCTAAGATTCGATCGTCGGTATCCCAATACCTCGTTCAATCTTGTTACCGGCAAGTCACTTTACTCGTTCCGTAATGCATAACCCCGTGATTAACTACTTAGTCACATTGAGCTCATTATGATGATGCATTATCGAGTGGGCCCAGAGATACCTCTCCGTCATATGGAGTGACAAATCCCAGTCTCGATTCGTGCCAACCCAACAAACACTTTCGGAGATACCTGTAGTGCACCTTTATAGCCACCCAGTTACGTTGTGACGTTTGGTACACCCAAAGCATTCCTACGGTATACAGGAGTTGCACAATCTCATGGTCTAAGGAAATGATACTTGACATTAGAAAAGCTTTAGCAAACGAACTACACGATCTTGTGCTATGCTTAGGATTGGGTCTTGTCCATCACATCATTCTCCTAATGATGTGATCCCGTTATCAGTGACATCCAATGTCCATGGTTAGGAAACCATAACCATCTATTGATCAACGAGCTAGTCAACTAGAGGCTCACTAGGGAAATGTTGTGGTCTATGTATTCACACATGTATTACAGTTTCCAGTTAATACAATTATAGCATGAACAATAGACAATTATCATGAACAAGGAAATATAATAATAACCATTTTATTATTGCCTCTAGGGCATATTTCCAACAGTGTCAATAATCTAGTTCACATCACTATGTGATTGTAATGAATCCAACACCCATGGTGTTTGATCATATCTCGCTTGTGAGAGAGGCTATTAGTCAACGGGTCTGAACCTTTCAGATCAGTGTGTGCTTTACAAATCTCTATGTCATCTTGTAGATGCAGCTACCACGCTCTATTTGGAGCTATTCCAAATAACTGTTTTACTATACGAATCCGGTTTACTACCCAGAATCATCCGGATTAGTGTCAAAGTTTGCATCGACATAACCCTTTACGACAAACTCTTTTACCACCTCCATAATCGAGAAAATTCCTTAGTCCACTAGTTACTAAGGATAACTTTGACCGTTGTCTTGTGATCCATTCCTGGATCACTCTTGTACCCCTTGACTGACTCATGGCAAGGCACACTTCAGGTGCGGTACACAACATATCATACTGTAGAGCCTACGTCTAAAGCATAGGGGACGACCTTCGTCCTTTCTCTCTCTTCTGTCGTGGTCAGGTCTTGAGTCTTACTCAATACTCACACCTTATGACACAACCAAGAACTCCTTCTTTGCCGATCTATTCTGAACTCCTTCAAAATCTTGTCACGGTATGTATTCATTTGAAAGTACTATTAAGCGTTTTTGATCTATCCTTATAGATCTTGATGCTCAATGTTCAAGTAGCTTAATCCAGGTTTTTATTGAAAAACACCTTTCAAACAACCCTATATGCTTTCCAGAAATTCTACATCATTTCCAATCAACAATATGTCAACAACATATATGTTGGAAATATGCCCTAGAGGCAATAATAAATTGATTATTATTATATTTCCTTGTTCATGATAATCGTTTATTATCCATGCTAGAATTGTATTGATAGGAAACTCAGATACATGTGTGGATACATAGACAACACCATGTCCCTAGTTAGCCTCTAGTTGACTAGCTCGTTAATCAATAGATGGTTACGGTTTCCTGACCATGGACATTGGATGTCGTTGATAACGGGATCACATCATTAGGAGAATGATGTGATGGACAAGACCCAATCCTAAGCCTAGCACAAGATCATGTAGTTCGTATGCTAAAGCTTTTCTAATGTCAAGTATCATTTCCTTAGACCATGAGATTGTGCAACTCCCGGATACCGTAGGAGTGCTTTGGGTGTGCCAAACGTCACAACGTAACTGGGTGGCTATAAAGGTACACTACGGGTATCTCTGAAAGTGTCTGTTGGGTTGGCACGAATCGAGATTGGGATTTTGTCACTCCGTGTAAACGGAGAGGTATCTCTGGGCCCACTCGGTAGGACATCATCATAATGTGCACAATGTGACCAAGGGGTTGATCACGGGATGATGTGTTACGGAACGAGTAAAGAGACTTGCCGGTAACGAGATTGAACAAGGTATCGGTATACCGACGATCGAATCTCGGGCAAGTACCATACCGCTAGACAAAGGGAATTGTATACGGGATTGATTGAGTCCTTGACATCGTGGTTCATCCGATGAGATCATCGTGGAACATGTGGGAGCCAACATGGGTATCCAGATCCCGCTGTTGGTTATTGACCGGAGAACATCTCGGTCATGACTACATGTCTCCCGAACCCGTAGGGTCTACACACTTAAGGTTCGATGACGCTAGGGTTATAAAGGAAGTTTGTATGTGGTTACCGAATGTTGTTCGGAGTCCCGGATGAGATCCCGGACGTCACGAGGAGTTCCGGAATGGTCCGGAGGTAAAGATTTATATATAGGAAGTCCTGTTTCGGCCATCGGGACAAGTTTCGGGGTCATCGGTATTGTACCGGGACCACCGGAAGGGTCCCGGGGGCCCACCGGGTGGGGCCACCTGCCCCGGGGGGCCACATGGGCTGTAGGGGGTGCGCCTTGGCCTACATGGGCCAAGGGCACCAGCCCCTAGAGGCCCATGCGCCAAGATATAGGAAAAAGGGGAGAGTCCTAAAGGGGGAAGGCACCTCCGAGGTGCCTTGGGGAGGATGGACTCCTCCCCCCCTCTTAGCCGCACCCCTTCCTTGGAGGAAGGGGCAAGGCTGCGCCTCCCCCCTCTCCCCTGCCCCTATATATAGTGGAGGGGAGGGAGGGCATCCATACCTGAGCCCTTGGCGCCTCCCTCCCTCCCGTGACACCTCCTCCTCTCCCGTAGGTGCTTGGCGAAGCCCTGCAGGATTGCCACGCTCCTCCATCACCACCACGCCGTTGTGCTGCTGCTGGATGGAGTCTTCCTCAACCTCTCCCTCTCTCCTTGCTGGATCAAGGCGTGGGAGACATCGTCGAGCTGTACGTGTGTTGAACGCGGAGGTGCCGTCCGTTCGGCACTAGGATCATCGGTGATCTGAATCACGACGAGTACGACTCCATCAACCCCGTTCACTTGAACGCTTCCGCTTAGCGATCTACAAGGGTATGTAGATGCACTCTCCTTCCCCTCGTTGCTAGTCTCTCCATAGATAGATCTTGGTGACACGTAGGAAAATTTTGAATTTCTGCTACGTTCCCCAACAGTGGCATCATGAGCTAGGTCTATTGCGTAGATTCTTTGCACGAGTAGAACACAAAGTAGTTCTGGGCGTCGATATTGTTCAATATGCTTGCCGTTACTAGTCTTATCTTGATTCGGCGGCATCGTGGGATGAAGCGGCCCGGACCAACCTTACACGTACGCTTACGTGAGACTGGTTCCACCGACAAACATGCACTAGTTGCATAAGGTGGCTGGCGGGTGTCTGTCTCTCCCACTTTAGTCGGATCGGATTCGATGAAAAGGGTCCTTATGAAGGGTAAATAGCAATTGGCATATCACGTTGTGGTTCATGCGTAGGTAAGAAACGTTCTTGCTAGAAACCCATAGCAGCCAAAACATGCAACCAACAATTAGAGGACGTCTAACTTGTTTTTGCAGGGTATGCTATGTGATGTGATATGGCCAAAAAGGATGTGATGAATGATATATGTGATGTATGAGATTGATCATGTTCTTGTAATAGGAATCACGACTTGCATGTCGATGAGTATGACAACCGGCAGGAGCCATAGGAGTTGTCTTTATTTATTTGTGACCTGCGTGTCAACTTAAACGTCATGTAATTACTTTACTTTATTGCTAACCGTTAGCCATAGTAGTAGAAGTAATAGTTGGCGAGGCAACTTCATGAAGACACGATGATGGAGATCATGATGATGGAGATCATGGTGTCATGCCGGTGACGATGATGATCATGGAGCCCCGAAGATGGAGATCAAAAGGAGCAAAGTGATGATGGCCATATCATGTCACTATTTGATTGCATGTGATGTTTATCATGTTTATACATCTTATTTGCTTAGAACGACGGTAGTAAATAAGATGATCCCTTACAACAATTTCAAGAAGTGTTCTCCCCTAACTGTGCACCGTTGCGATAGTTCGTGTTTCGAAGCACCACGTGATGATCGGGTGTTAGATTCTAACGTTCACATACAACGGGTGTAAGACAGATTTACACACGCGAAACACTTAGGGTTAACTTGACGAGCCTAGCATGTACAGACATGGCCTCGGAACACGGAGACCGAAAGGTCGAACATGAGTCGTATAGAAGATACGATCAACATGAAGATGTTCACCGATGATGACTAGTCCGTCTCACGTGATGATCGGACACGGCCTAGTTTGACTCGGATCATGTAATCACTTAGATGACTAGAGGGATGTCTATCTGAGTGGGAGTTCATAAGATGAACTTAATTATCCTGAACATAGTCAAAAGGTTTTTGCAAATTATGTCGTAGCTCACGCTATAGTTCTACTGTTTAGATATGTTCCTAGAGAAAAATTAGTTGAAAGTTGATAGTAGCAATTATGCGGACTAGGTCCGTAAACTGAGGATTGTCCTCATTGCTTCATAGAAGGCTTATGTCCTTAATGCACCGCTCAGTGTGCTGAACCTCGAACGTTGTCTGTGGTTGTTGCGAACATCTGACATACACGTTTTGATAACTACGTGATAGTTCAGTTAAACGGTTTAGAGTTGAGGCACCAAAGACGTTTTTGAAACATCGCGAAACATATGAGATGTTTTGAGGGCTGAAATTGGGATTTCAGGCTCGTGCCCATGTCAAGAGGTATAAGACCTCCGATGACTTTCTTAACCTGCAAACTAAGGAGAAAAGCTCAATTGTTGAGCTTGTGCTCAGATTGTCTGAGTACAACAATCATTTGAATCGAGTGGGAGTTGATCTTCCAGATAAGACAGTGATGGTACTCCAAAGTCATTGCCACCAAGCTGTTAGAGCTTCGTGATGAACTATAACATATCAGGGATAGATATGATGATCCTTGAGGTATTCGCGATGTTTGACACCGCGAAAGTAGAAATCAAGAAGAAGCATCAATTGTTGATGGTTGGTGAAACCACTAGTTTCAAGAAGGGCAAGGGCAAGAAGGGATACTTCATGAAACGGCAAATCAGCTGCTGCTCTAGTGAAGAAACCCAAGGTTGAACCCAAACCCGAGACTAAGTGCTTCTATAATAAGGGGAACAGCCACTGGAGCAGAATTACCCTAGATACTTGGTAGATGAGAAGGCTGGCAAGGTCAATAGGAGTATATTGGATATACATTGTGTTAATGTGTACTTTACTAGTACTCCTAGTAGCACCAGGGTATTAGATACCGGTTCGGTTGCTAAGTGTTAGTAACTCGAAATAAAAGCTATGGAATAAACAGAGACTAGTTAAAAGGTGAGATGACGATATGTGTTGGAAGTATTTCCAAGGTTGATCAAATATCGTACGCTCCCTCTACCATCGAGATTGGTGTTTACGTTGAGCATAGACATGATTGGATTATGTCTATCGCAATACGGTTATTCATTTAAGGAGAATAATGGTTACTCTGTTTATTTGAATAAATACCTTCAATTGTCTTGCACCTAAAATGAATGGTTTATTAAATCTCGATCGTAGTGATACACATGTTCATGCCAAAAGATAGTAATGATAGTACCACCTACTTGTGGCACTGCCACGTAAGTCATATCGGTATAAAACGCATGAAGAAGCTCCATATTGATGGATCTTTGGGCTCACTCGTTTTTGAAAAGTTTGAGGCATGCGAACCATGTCTATTGGTGTATATGCATGAAGAAACTCCATGCAAATGGACCGTTTTGACTCACTTGATTTTGAATCACTTGGGACATGCAAATCATACCACATGGGCAAGATGACTGAAAAGCCTCGTTTTCAGTAAGATGGAACAAGATAGCAACTTGTTGGAAGTAACACATTTTGATGTGTGCAGTCCAATGAGTGCTGAGGCATGCAGTGAATATCGTTATGTTCTTACTTCACAGATGATTCGAGTAGATGTTGAGTATATTTACTTGATGAATCACGAGTCTGAATTATTGAAAGGTTCAAGTAATTTCAGTGTGAAGTTGAAAGATCGTCGTGACAAGAGGATAAAAGATCTATGATATGATCATAGAGATGAATATCTGAATCACGAGTTTGGCACAGAATTAAGACATTGTGGAAATTGTTTCACAACTGATACAGCCTGGAACACCATAGTGTGATGGTGTGTCCAAACGTCATAGTTGCACCCTATTGGATATGGTGCATACCATGATGTCTCTTATCGAGTTACCACTATCGTTCATGGGTTAGGCATTAGAGACAACCACATTCACTTTAAATAGGGCACCACATAATTTCGTTGAGACGACACCGTATGAACTATGGTTTGGAGAAACCTAAGTTGCCGTTTCTTGAAAGTTTGGGGCTGCGACGCTTATGTGAAAAGGTTTCAGGTTGATAAGCTCGAACCCAAAGCAGATAAAATGCATCTTCATAGGACACCCAAAAATAGTTGAGTATACCTCCTAATTCAGATCCGAAAGCAATAGGGATTGTTTCTTGAATCGGGTCCTTTTTCAAGGAAAGGTTTCTCTCGAAAAGTTGAGTGGGAGGATGGTGGAGACTTGATGAGGTTATTGAACCGTCACTTCAACAAGTGTGTAGCAGGGCATAGGAAGTTGTTCCTGTGGCACGTACACCAACTGAAGTGGAAGCTTATGATAGTGATCATGAAACTTCGGATAGAGTCACTACCAAACCTCGTGGGATGACAAGGATGCGTACTACTTCAGAGTGGTACGTAATCCTGTCTTGGAAGTCATGTTGCTATACAACAATGAACCTACGAGCTATGGAGAAGCGATGGTGGGCCCGGATTCCGATAAATGGCTCAAGGCCATAAAACCCGAGAGAGGATCCATGTATGAAAACAAAGTGTAGACTTTGGAAGAACTACTTGATGGTCGTAAGGCTGTTAGGTACATATGGATTTTGAAAGGAAGACAGACAATGATGGTAAGTGTCACCATTGAGAAAGCTCGACTTGTCGTTAAGATGTTTTTCGACAAGTTCAAGGAGTTGACTACGATGAGACTTTCTCACTCGTAGCGATGCTAAGAGTCTGTTGGAATTATATTAGCAATTACTGCATTATTTATGAAATCTTGCAGATAGGATGTCAAAACATTGTTTCCTCGACGATTCTTGAGGAAAGGTTGTATGTGATACAACCGGAAGGTTTTGTCTATCCTGAAATATGCTAATAAGTATGCAAAGCTCCAGCAATCCTTCTGAGGACTGGAGTGAGCATCTCGGAGTTGGAATGTATGCTTTGATGATGATCAAAGATTTTGGGTGTATACAAAGTTTATGAGAAACTTGTATTTCCAAAGAAGTGAGTGGGAGCACTATAGAATTTCTGATGAGTATATGTTGTTGACATATTAATGATCAGAAATGACGTAGAATTTCTGGAAAGCATATAGGGTTATTTGGAAAGTGTTTTCAATGGAAAACCTGGATTAAGCTACTTGAACATTGAGCATCAAGATCTATAAGGATAGATCAAAACACTTAATAGTACTTTCAAATGAGCACATGCCTTGACGTGATCTTGAAGGTGTTCAAGATGGATCAGTCAAAGAAGGAGTTCTTGCCTGAGTTGTAAGGTATGAAGTTAAGACTTAAAGCTCGACCATGGCAGAATAGAGAGAAAGGAATGAAGGTCGTCCCCTATGCTTAAGACATAGGCTCTACAGTATGCTATGCTGTGTACCGCACCTGAAGTGTGCTTTACCATGAGTCAGTCAAGGGGTACAAGAGTGATCCAAGAATGGATCACAGGACAACAGTCAAAGTTATCCTTAGTAACTAGTGGACTAAGGAATTTTCTCAATTATGGAGGTGGTAAAAGAGTTCGTCGTAAAGGGTTACGTCGATGCAAGCTTAACACCTATCCGGATAGCTCTGAGTAGAGATACCGGATACGTATAATGGAGCAACAATTTAGAATAGCTCCAAGTAGAACAGTTATTTGGAATAGCTCCAAATAGAACGTGGTAGCTGCATCTAGGAGATGACATAGAGATTTGTAAAGCACACACGGATCTGAAAGGTTCAGACCCGTTGACTATAACCTCTCTCACAAGCATAACATGATCAAACCCAGAACTCATCGAGTGTTAATCACATGGTAAATGTGAACTAGATTATTGACTCTAGTAAACTCTTTGGGTGTTAGTCACATGGGGATGTGACCTTGAGTGTTAATCACATATCGATGTGAACTAGATTATTGACTCTAGTGCAAGTGGGAGACTGTTGGAAATATGCCCTAGAGGCAATAATAAATTGATTATTATTATATTTCCTTGTTCATGATAATCGTTTATTATCCATGCTAGAATTGTATTGATAGGAAACTCAGATACATGTGTGGATACATAGACAACACCATGTCCCTAGTAAGCCTCTAGTTGACTAGCTCGTTAATCAATAGATGGTTACGGTTTCCTGACCATGGACATTGGATGTCGTTGATAATGGGATCACATCATTAGGAGAATGATGTGATGGACAAGACCCAATCCTAAGCCTAGCACAAGATCATGTAGTTCGTATGCTAAAGCTTTTCTAATGTCAAGTATCATTTCCTTAGACCATGAGATTGTGCAACTCCCGGATACCGTAGGAGTGCTTTGGGTGTGCCAAACGTCACAACGTAACTGGGTGGCTATAAAGGTACACTACGGGTATCTCTGAAAGTGTCTGTTGGGTTGGCACGAATCGAGATTGGGATTTTGTCACTCCGTGTAAACGGAGAGGTATCTCTGGGCCCACTCGGTAGGACATCATCATAATGTGCACAATGTGACCAAGGGGTTGATCACGGGATGATGTGTTACGGAACGAGTAAAGAGACTTGCCGGTAACGAGATTGAACAAGGTATCGGTATACCGACGATCGAATCTCGGGCAAGTACCATACCGCTAGACAAAGGGAATTGTATACGGGATTGATTGAGTCCTTGACATCGTGGTTCATCCGATGAGATCATCGTGGAACATGTGGGAGCCAACATGGGTATCCAGATCCCGCTGTTGGTTATTGACCGGAGAACATCTCGGTCATGACTACATGTCTCCCGAACCCGTAGGGTCTACACACTTAAGGTTCGATGACGCTAGGGTTATAAAGGAAGTTTGTATGTGGTTACCGAATGTTGTTTGGAGTCCCGTATGAGATCCCGGACGTCACGAGGAGTTCCGGAATGGTCCGGAGGTAAAGATTTATATATAGGAAGTCCTGTTTCGGCCATCGGGACAAGTTTCGGGGTCATCGGTATTGTACCGGGACCACCGGAAGGGTCCCGGGGGCCCACCGGGTGGGGCCACCTGCCCCGGGGGGCCACATGGGCTGTAGGGGGTGCGCCTTGGCCTACATGGGCCAAGGGCACCAGCCCCTAGAGGCCCATGCACCAAGATATAGGAAAAAGGGGAGAGTCCTATAGGGGGAAGGCACCTCCGAGGTGCCTTGGGGAGGATGGACTCCTCCCCCCCTCTTAGCCGCACCCCTTCCTTGGAGGAAGGGGCAAGGCTGTGCCTCCCCCCTCTCCCCTGCCCCTATATATAGTGGAGGGGAGGGAGGGCATCCATACCTGAGCCCTTGGCGCCTCCCTCCCTCCCGTGACACCTCCTCCTCTCCCGTAGGTGCTTGGCGAAGCCCTGCAGGATTGCCACGCTCCTCCATCACCACCACGCCGTTGTGCTGCTGCTGGATGGAGTCTTCCTCAACCTCTCCCTCTCTCCTTGCTGGATCAAGGCGTGGGAGACATCGTCGAGCTGTAGGTGTGTTGAACGCGGAGGTGCCATCCGTTCGGCACTAGGATCATCGGTGATCTGAATCACGACGAGTACGACTCCATCAACCCCGTTCAGTTGAACGCTTCCGCTTAGCGATCTACAAGGGTATGTAGATGCACTCTCCTTCCCCTCGTTGCTAGTCTCTCCATAGATAGATCTTGGTGACACGTAGTAAAATTTTGAATTTCTGCTACGTTCCCCAACAATATATTCATCAGAAATTCTATAGTGCTCCCACTCACTTCTTTGGAAATATAAGTTTCTCATAAACTTTGTATAAACCCAAAATCTTTGATCATCTCATCAAAGCGTATATTCCAACTCCGAGATGCTTACTCCAGTCCTTAGAAGGATTGCTGGAGCTTTGCATACTTGTTAGCATCTTATAGGATTGACAAAACCTTTTGGTTGTATCATATACAACCTTTCCTCAAGAAAATTGTCGAGGAAACAATGTTTTGACATCCTATCTGCAAGATTTCACAAATAATGCAGTAACTGCTAATATAATTTCAACAGACTCTTAGCACCGCTACGAGTGAGAAAGTCTCATCGTAGTCAACTTCTTGAACTTGTCGGAAAACATCTTAACGACAAGTCGAGCTTTCTTAATGGTGACACTTACCATCATTGTCCGTCTTCCTTTTAAAACCCATATGTACCCAACAGCCTTACGACCATCAAGTAGTTATTACAAAGTCTATACTTTGTTTTCATACATGGATCCTTTCTCAGATTTTATGGCCTCGAGCCATTCGTCGGAATTCGGGCCCACCATCGCTTCTCCATAGCTTGTAGGTTCATTGTTATCTAGTAACATGACCTCCAAGACAGGATTACGTACCACTCTGGAGTAGTACATATCCTTGTCGACCTACAAGTTTTGGTAGTGACTTGATCCGAAGTTTAATGATCAATATCATCAGCTTCCACTTCAATTGGTGTAGGCGCCACAGGAACAACTTCCTGTGCCCTACTACACACTAGTTGAAGTGATGGTTCAATAACCTTATCAAGTCTCCACCATCCTCCCACTCAATTCTTTCGAGAGAAACTTTTCCTCGAGAAAGGACCAGATTCTAGAAACAATCCCTTTTGCTTCCGGATCTGAGACAGGAGGTATACCCAACTATTTTTGGGTGTCCTATGAAGATGCATTTATCCGCTTTGGGTTCGAGCTTATCAGCCTAAAACTTTTTCACATAAGCGTCGCAGCCCCAAACTTTTAAGAAACGACAGCTTAGGTTTCTCTAAACCATAGTTCATACGGTGTCGTCTCAATGGAATTGCGTGGTGCCCTATTTAAAGTGAATGCGGTTGTCTCTAATGCCTAACCCATAAAGGATAGTGGTAATTCGATAAGAGACATCATGGTATGCACCATATCCAATTGGATGCAGTTATGATGTTCGGACACACCATCACACTATGGTGTTCCAGGCGGTATTAGTTATGAAACAATTTCCACAAGGTCTTAGTTGTGTACCAAACTCGTAACTCAGATATTCATCTCTATGATCATATCACAGACATTTTATCCTCTTGCCACGATGATCTTCAACTTCACTCTAAAATTGCTTGAACCTTTCAATAATTCAGACTCGTGTTTCATCAAGTAAATATACTCAGAATCTACTCAAATCATCTGTGAAGTAAGAGCATAAGGATATTCACTGCGTGCCTCAGCACTCATTGGATTGCACACATCAAATGTATTACTTCCAACAAGTTGCTCTCTTGTTCCATCTTACTAAAAACGAGGCTTTTTAGTCATCTTGCCCATGTGGTATGATGTGCATGTCTCAAGTGATTCAAAATCAAGTGAGTCCAAATGATCCATCTGCATGGAATTTCTTCATGCGTACATACTAATAGACATGGTTCGCATGTCTCAAACTTTTCAAAAAACGATTGAGTCCAAAAGATCCATCAACATGGAGCTTCTTCATGCGTTTTATACCAATATGACTCAAATGGCAGTGCCACAAGTAGGTGGTACTATCATTACTATCTTATATCTTTTGGCATGAACATGTGTATCACTACGATCGAGATTCAATAAACCATTCATTTTAGGTGCAAGACCATTGAAGGTATTATTCAAATAAACAGAGTAACCATTATTCTCCTTAAATGAACCACCGTATTGTGATAAACATAATCCAATCATGTCTATGCTCAACGCAAACACCAAATAACAATTATTTATGTTTAACACCAATCCCGATGGTAGATGGAGCGTGCGATGTTTGATAATATCAACCTTGGAAATACTTCCAACACATATCGCCACCTCGCCTTTAGCTAGTCTCCGTTTATTCTGTAGCTCTTTTATTTCGAGTTACTAACACTTAGCAACCAAACCGGTATCTTAATGCTATTTTAAACTATGTCACTTTATTCATTAGTAAGAAATGTGATGCATTCTGAACACTAATACTTATATGTGCAAAACCTGTCATCTGTCTGCTTGTTTATCTTTCAGAGTGAGGAGGATATAAGTGTAAAACAAGCGCAGTCTCATCAGCTTGCTTAGTTGCTTGCACTGCAGCTCCCGAGCAGGGCTAACCTTTCTTGAACACTATTGAAGTGTTGTCGGTTTTGTATATTATTTTGTTGGCATGTTTATTTGCACTGTGGCGATCTTTGATGCCCAGTGTATGTAATTTGCTCTCTGCTTGTGCTTTATTATCATAGTGGCGAACTTTGATGCCTAGTGGATGTAATATGCCATAATTTCTTTATTATATAGTCTAGGTTTTTTCTTATTCATGATGCTATAGTTATTTTACTGTATATATATATATATATATATATATATATATATATATATATATATATCCTGTCTTCATAGTAAACCAGACGAATTGTAAAATTACGGTACATAATCGGGCCGTCATGCAAATCACTACGTATGATCCGCATCATGGGCCCCGTCATCTTCGTGCGTTAACATGCCTAAATGTAAACTGGCCCACTAGTAGATTCGGGCCTTTAATAGGCCGAGTAAACCGCCGACCCTATTTTCACAAGAAAACTCAATGGGCTTTTAGGAGGCTGTAAAGTAGGTTGGGCCTGAAACGTGCCGAACAGCTCATGGGCCGGCAGCAAGCAGAAATAGACCCCGACCCATGATTGTGCCAATCAAATCACGGGCTTTTAACATGCCAAAATTGTCTCAGTCCTTGTTTGGCCCAATCAAATTATCGGCTGTGAGCAGGCCGGATGCAAACCGGGCCGTAGTTAGGCCCAACTATATGACGGGCTTTTAACAGTCCGAAATAAATAGAGTGCCGAAATGTTAAACGGGCCTTTAAAAGGATGAAACTAATATCGGGCCGAATTACTAAATGGGCCTTTAGCAAGTGGGCCCAAAAGCATAGCATCCAGTTGACGGGCCAAATCTGATATGGGCCATAATTTAGCCCAAAGCCTCTTAAAGGGCCGGACCTGATCTGGGCCGTAATTTGGCCCAGAATGTGGTAGGATTTTAACGGTCCGCATCACATATGGGCCTTTATTAGGCCTGGAATGTGGCAGGCTCTTAATGGACCGGATCAAATATGGACGGCATTTGGCCGAAAACATAGCAGCCTCTTAATGGGCCGACCTACTAGTGTCCTCAAAATCTTGTGGGCCTTCAGCTGGGCCCGACCATTATGGTCGGCGAAATCTTGTGGGCCTTTAGCTGGGCCGGCCCATTATGGTCCACAAAATCTCATGGGCCTTTAGCTGAGCCGGCCCATTATGGTCCGCAAAATCTTATGGGCCTTTAGCTAGGCCGGCCCATTATGGTCCACAAAATCTCGTGGGCCTTTAGCTGGGCCATCCCATTATGGATTGCATAATCTTGTGGGCCTTTAGTTGGACCGGCCCATTTAAACTTTATGGGCCACGTTTGGGTCGGTCCACGTGTCAACATATCACAGGCGCATCTCTCCCATTGGATGATTGACACCTGTGCCAACACGGAGCTGACACGTGTTTCCTCCAGCCAATGATGATTTTATACGTGGAAAATCCCCATTGGTCTGGGCTGTTAACGGGTTATCGGATCCAAAACCGGACCCGATAGCTTAACGGTGTTCCGTTACGGTGGATGCCACGTGTCGGTCACCCTTGACGAAAGCACTTCTGTGACGCACGATTTATCATCATGGAAGTGGACACTTCCGTGATGATAATTTTGGTAATGTCATGGAACACTTCTACGATAACACATGTATGACTATCTTGATTCTGTCATAAAATCGTCATGGACGTACATGCATGACAAAAAACGCGACCTACCGTGACAAACACGTATCATCATGGAAGTGTAATTTTTTTGTAGTGTGATCAAGTTGAACTTAGCAATAGAGAAATAAAATTAATTTTGCAAAAGACTGTCAATAGGTCCAGGAAGAATTGGTCCTAGAAATTAGATGATGCACTTTGGGCTTATAGAACAGCATATAAAAATCCTATGGGTATGTCTCCTTATAAAATGGTTTATGGAAAAGCTTGTCATTTGCCTCTTGAGTTAGAACATAAAGCATACTGCGCAGTTAAAGGACTCAACTATGATTTCAAACTTGCCGGTGAAAAGAGGTTATTTGATATTAGCTCTTTAGATGCATGTAGAACCCAGGCTTATGAAAATGCAAAACTATTCAAAGAGAAAGTTAAAAGATGGCATGACAAAAGAATCCAAAAGCGTGAGTTCAAAGTCGGAGAATATGTTCTTTTGTACAACTCTTGTTTTAGATTTTTTGCAGGAAAGCTCCTCTCGAAATGGGAAGGCCCATATGTCATAGAGGAGGTTTACCGGTCTGGAGCCATCAAAATAAATAATTTCAAAGGCACTAACCCGAAGGTTGTCAACGGGCAACAAATAAAGCATTATATCTTAGGTATGCCTGTCAATGTTGAAAGTAATATTATCCAAACTTTGACACCGGAAGAACACATAAAAGAGTCCTTCTGGAACACCCCAGAATCGTCAAAATAAGGAGGTACGTGATACGATAAGTAAACGATCTCCGAAAAATTCGCAATTTTTTTGTTAGTTTTGGAATATTTTAGAATTTTGGAAATAAAGAAACTCCCAGGAAACGTCCCCTGGTGGGCATAAGACACCAGGGCGCTCCAGGCATGCTTGGCGCGCCCAGGTCGGTTGTGCCCACCTTGGGCACCTTCCGGACTCTGTTTTTCTTCTGTATACTTGTCCTGCAAGATAAAAATTCTATATATACTTCCCAAACCTGTTAACCACCATATCATGAAGAAATCCTCTATTCTCTTTTCTTGCTGTTCCTGGTCAGATTTATCAAGCCAGGCATCACATCTTCCTGCTCCTCCAAAAACATGGAAGAAGATGCGCGGCTGATGAAGATCAAAACAAAGAGGGAGGAGCTTATGGACGGTGTCAAGGGAGGCAAGGGCAAGGAAGCTACCGTAAATCCATCCCCGGTGACAGCACAAGCACTGCTAGTCGAGGAGGAGGAAGAAGCTTCTTCACCACCAAAGTAGAACTGAATATCGGGTATGGGCACTCCCCTTGGCTTCCGCCAAGCTTGGGGGAGGTGCCCCGGTATCGTATCATCCCACTATATTTTTGCTTTTGCTGATCTTAGTTTGATCTTGTTGCTTTAATTAGATGAAATAAAGTTAGTTCAATCCTTTCTTATTTGAGAGTCTCCTTAGTGATCTATCCTCGTAATCGTGTGCAAGTTATATAAGTTTTGCTTTCTTTACTTTCATGTTGCAAATAAAGAAAAGAAATAAGAAATCAAGAAAAAAAGAAAATAATATAATGAAATAAATCAATAAGATCATATACTAATCCTATGGTAGGTGATAGCACCACATAAGGAAAAGTATAAGTAGGAAATTTTATTAGTGATTGACAAACAGAGCATTAGTCAATGATGCAACTCATGAAAGAATTAATAAGGGAAGAGAAGATTCACATATAAATATACTATCCTAGAAATCTTTTGTGATTGTGAGCCCTCATCAAAATATTATATGCCAAAAATTGTTGACGTTGGACAAGGAAGACAACTTAATGATTTATGTATATTTATATTCACATAGAAGCCATATTGTCATAGATCCTTTAACATGTGATGCTTGCCCCCTATCTTTGCTAGCCAAAAATTCTGCAGCAAGTAGAGATACTACTTATGCATCCAAAACCCTTAAACCCAAATCTTTTTCAAGTGTCCACCATACCTACCTATGGATTGAGCAAGATCCCTCAAGTAAGTTGTCATCGGTGCAAAAAGGCAATAAAAATGGCCTCTAAATAATATGTGAGATCATTTAGTGTAAGAGAAAATTGAGCGTTGTACGAACTTGGATGACAAAGAATAGAAGCGATAGACTGCATAATAAAGGTTGTCATCCTAAGGGGCAATACAACGTGACATTCTCTTGCACTAAGGGATTGAGCATGCAAACAAATAAGCGCATGGCAACCTCTGCTTCCCTCTGCGAAGGGCCTACCTTTTACTTTTATGTATTTAATTTTATGCAAAGAGTCAAAGTTTTCCTTCTATTCCTTTTTATTTTATCTTTTGGCAAGCATCATGTGGTGAGGAAGGAAAGATCTAGGCACATATGTCCAGTTGAATATAGATAGCATGAGTTATTATTGTTGACATTACCCTTGAGGTGAGTATGTTGGGAGGCGAAACTATAAGCCCCTATCTTTCTAGGTGTCTGGTTGAAACGTTTTGCTCATGGGTATGAGATGAGTGTTAGCAATCATAGAAGACTATATGATGGTTGAGTATGTGGACTTGCTAAAAGGCTCCAACACGCGACTCTTCCTGAAAGAATGATGAATTGTAGTTGCAAAGTTGACTGAGAACATAGTTTGTTGGTTTTTAATAGAGTCTTCGCTTTATACTTCGATTATGTGATGAACTGTTACTTATTCATGGGAAGTATATGATGCAAGTTCAATGATAAATATCCTATGTTCAATTTTGTTGTTGTTATAATAATCAACATGATGCTTCTATGTCCGTATTCTTGTTTTTATCGACACCTCTCTCTCAAAGCATGTGGCCATGTTTTTTGATTTCGTTTTCGGTTGAGGACAAGTGAGGTCTAAGCTTGGGGAAGTTGATACGCCCATTTTGCATCATGTTTTCTTACTGTTATTTATAATGTTTTTATCCACAATAATGCTTTTTTGGAGTAATTCTAATGCCTTTTCTCTCATAATTTCCAAGGTACACACCAAGAGGGAGAATTCTGGCAGCTGGAAATCTGGACCTGAAAAAGCTACGTCAGGCTACCTATTCTACACAACTCCAAACAAGCTGAAACTTTATGGAGAATTTTTTATGGAATATTTAAGAAATATTGGGGTAAATAACTCCAAGAGGGGGCCCACCAGGTGGGCACAACCCACCCTGGTGCGCCAGGGAGCCCAGGCGTGCCCTAGTGGGTTGTGCCCTCCTCGGCCCACCTCCGGTGCCCATCTTTTGGTATATAAGTCATTTTGAACTAGAAAAAATAAGGGGGGGGGGTACTTTCGGGACGGAGCGCTGCCTTCTCGAGGCAGAACTTGAGCAGGAGCATTTTTGCTCTCCGCCGGAGCGATTCTGCCGGGGGAACTTCCCTGCCGGACAGGGAAATCATTGTCATCATCATCACCAACAACTCTCCCATCTTGGGGAGGGCAATCTCCATCAACATCTTCACCGGCACCATCTCATCTCAAACCCTAGTTCATCTCTTGTATTCAATCTTGTTACCGAAACTATAGATTGGTGCTAGAGGGTGACTAGTAGCTAGTGTTGATTACATCTTGTAGTTGATTACTATATGGTTTATTTGGTGGAAGATTATATGTTCAGATCCATTATGCTATTTAATACCCCTCCGATCATGAGCATGTTGATTATTTGTGAGTAGTTACTTTTGTTCTTGAGGTCACGAGAGAAATCATGTTGCAAGTATGTATGTTGTGATTCCCTTAGTGGTGTCATGTGAACATCGACTACATGACACTTCACCATATGTGGGCCTAAGGGAATGCATTGTGGAGTATTAAATAGATGGTGGGTTGCGAGAATGACAGAAACTTAAACCCCAGTTTATGCACTATTCCGTAAGGGACCGATTGGATCCTAGAGTTTAATGCTATGGTTAGAATTTATTCTTAATACTTTTCTCGTAGTTGCGGATGCTTGCGGGAGGGTTTATCATAAGTAGGAGGTTTGTTCAAGTAAGAACAACACCTTAGCACCGGTCGACCCACATATCAAATTATCAAAGTAGCGAACACAAATCAAACCAACATGACAAAAGAAACTAGATGAAATTCCCGTGTACCCTCAAGAACACTTTGCTTGTTATAAGAGACCGTTTTGGCCTATCCTTTGTCTAAAAAGGATTGGGCTACCTTGATGCATACTTATTGTTACTATCGTTACTTGCTCATTACAAATTATCTTGCTATCAAAATACCCGCTACTTACAGTTTCAGCACTTGCACACATTACCTTACTGAAAACTACTTGTCATTTCCTTCTGCTCCTCGTTGGGTTCGACACTCTTACTTACCGAAAAGAGCTACAATTGATCCCCTACACTTGTGGGTCATCAATATGTTACTCGTTTATGGAGGTGACAAAGAGCTTGTCGTAGATGGTTACGTCAATGCTAGCTTTGACACTGATCCGGATGACTCTAAGTCACAATCCAGATACATATTTTTATTGAATGGTGGAGCTATAAGTTGGTGCAGTTCCAAGCAGAGCGTCGTGGCGGGATCTACGTGTGAAGCGGAGTACATAGCTGCTTCGGAAGCAACAAATGAAGGAGTCTAGATGAAGGAGTTCATATCCAATCTAGGTGTAATACCTTGTGCATCGGGTCCAATGAAAATCTTTTGTGACAATACTGGAGAAATTGCCTTGGCGAAGGAATCCAGATTTCATAAAAAGACCAAACAAATCAAGAGACGCTTCAACTCCATCTGAGATTTGGTCAAGGAGGGAGACATAGAGATTTGCAAAATACATACAGATCTGAATGTTGCAGATACGTTGACTAAGCCTCTTCCACGAGCAAAACATGATCAGCACCAAGACTCCATGGGTGTTAGATTCATTACAATGTAATCTAGATTATTGACTCTAGTGCAAGTGGGAGACTGAAGGAAATATGCCCTAGAGGCAATAATAAAGTTGTTATTTTATATTTCCTTATTTATTATAAATGTTTATTATTCATGCTAGAATTGTATTAACTGGAAACTTGATACATGTGTGAATACATAGACAAAACAACGTGTCCCTAGTATGCCTCTACCATACTAGCTCATTGATCAAAGGTGGTTAAGTTTCGTAGGCATGGACATGAGTTGTCATTCGATAATGGGATCACATCATTAGTGGAACGATGTGATGGACAAGACCCATTCGTTAGCTTAGCATTATGATCGTTCAGTTTTATTGCTACTGCTTTCTTCGTGTCATATATATATATATTCATCCAACTATGAGATTATGCAACTCTCTGACACCGGAGGAATACCTTGTGTGCTATCAAACGTCACAACGTAACTGGGCGATTATAAAGATGCTCTACAGGTATATCCGAAGGTGTTTGTTGGGTTGGCATAGATCGAGATTAGGATTTGTCACTTCGAGTATCGAATAGGTATCTCTGGGCCCTGTCGGTAATGCATATCATATGAAGCCTTGCAAGCAATGTGACTAATGAGTTAGTTATAGGATGATGCACTGCAAAACGAGTAAAGAGACTTGCCGGTAACGAGATTGAACTAGGTATGAAGATACCGACGATCGAATCTCGGGCATGTAACATACCGATGACAAAGGGAATAACTATATTGACATTGCGGTTCGACCAATAAAGATCTTCGTAGAATATGTGGGAACCAATATGAGCATCCAGGTTCCGCTATTGGTTATTGACCGGAGAGGTGTCTCGGTCATGTCTACATAGTTCTCGAACGTATATGGTCCGCACACTTAACGTTCAATGACGATTGGTATTATATGAGTTATGTGTTTTGTTGATCGAAGGTTGTTCAGTGTCCCGGATGAGATCACGGATATGAAGAGGAGTCTCAAAATGGTCGAGAGGTGAAGATTGATATATTGGAAGGTTACATTCGGACACCATAATGGTTTCGGGAAGTTTCACATGTTTTTCGGAGTACCGGGAGGTTACCGGACCCCCCCCCCCCCGGGGAAGTAATGGGCCAACATGGGCCATAGAGGAGAGAGAGGGGAGCCCACAAGGGGTGGCGCGTGCCCCCCATCCCCATGGGCTGTCCGAATTGGACAAGGGGAAGGGGGCGTGGGCCCCCTTTCCTTTCTCCCTCTCCCTCTCCTTCCCCTTTCCACCTCCATGAGAAGGAAAAAAGGGGGGCGAATCCTACTAGGAGTGGAGTCCTAGTAGGACTCCCCCTTTGGTGCGCCCCCTTGGTGGCTGGCCTCATACTCTCCTCCTTTATATACGGGGGCGGGGGGCACCCTAAAGACACACCAATTGTTTAGCCGTGTGCGGTGCCCCCCTCCACTGTTTACTCCTCCGATCATATCGTTGTAGTGCTTAGTCCAAGCCCTGCGCGAATCACTTCACCAACACCATCATCACGCCATCATGCTAACAGAACTCATCGACTCCATCGACACTCTGCTGGATCAAGAGTTCGAGGGACGTTATCAAGCTAAACGTGTGCAAAACTCGAAGGTGCCGTACGTTCGATACTTGATCAGTTGATTCAAGAAGACGTTCGGCTACATCAACTACATTAAGTTAATGCTTCCGCTTTCGGTCTATGAGGGTACATGGACACACTGTCCCCTCTCATTGCTATGCATCTCCTAGATAGATCTTGCATGAGCGTAGGAATTTTTTTGAAATTGCATGCTACATTTCCCAATAGGAAGGGGCATGGGAGGTGCTCTCTCGACCAACGTGTCGCTTCAATGTTGGTGCCAGTGAGCGGTTGCGTCTGCTCTGGCCGAGCATGAATGTGGGTGCTGACGTGTGGGCGGTGCTCTCTCGACCAACGCATCGCTTCAATGTTGGTGCCAGTGAGTGGTTGCGTCTGCTCTGGCCGAGCATGAATGTGGGTGCTGTCGCTCTGGAGCGGCGGTGACCAAAAATGTGCAGGAGGGGGAGGGTTTTTTGGTGGGCCAGAGTGGTCACAAGCAGGCTTAGGATCGGCCCGGACTCCCGCAAAGCCCTCCCCCCATGTTTGTCTCTGGTTTGTGAGAGAAATCATATGCGAACCGCTCCGCAGACTCATACGTGCCCGCATTGGATGGCTTCCGCGGTCCGAACAACATGGTCCAAATGGATGCGGGCGATTTGCGGGTCCATCTTGAAGATGCCCTTAGTGACCTAGAGATACGCGCAAGACCTATAAACCAGAAATTAGGTTTATCGCAACATTTTGGCACATGACAGAATGTCGGTAAAAGAAAGTAGATTAAAACAGTACCACTTATTTTGACATCTTTGATGTGAATTACCCATTTAAGATATCTTTATATGTATTACCCCATTTAGGCAAAATTATGCCATGGTTTTCCTTTTTTACTTTCTTAGCACATTATGTCAAGTAGGTCCTAGTGCCATGGTTCATATGGCGTGACATTTTTTGGGGGTGAAAATATCAAATCTATTATAAGGATTCGTCGGAAGTACAAAACACTCCAAACATAATAAAAACTACATCAAGGTCCATGGACAACCAAATGACCATTGCCGTTGTCAAAACGAGCTGCCAATGCACCGCTGTCACTGCTCCCATACCGGAGCCGCCCTGACCTTGCCGTTGACAGTCGGGAAGTCTTCATGCACATACCTCTAAGAACCAATGTTCAGGAGCCGCGATTGTCGTCATTGAATGAATCAATCTGAAGAACCCAATACCAAATCTTGCCATTGCGTACGCACGACGAGAAACCCTAACCTCGCCGCTCCGAGGAGGTGACAGGAATCTATGTTCGAGCTCCGTCTAATCTATCCCGACGAATGAACTTGAGGAGGATTGGAGCTTGAAAGACTGACTCAAAGAAGAAGCGCCGCCATCCATCCGAGCGCTGCCCTTGCGAGAACCAAATCCCTACCTATCTAAGCCGATGCACCAGGAATACCCTCCCCGCCACCGGCTGCCAGAGCAGCAGGTGATGTCTACTACACAACTTATTCCTGTGGACTCGTGTTGGGCCTTCAAGTGCGGAGTTTTGTATGACATTAGCAATTTTCTCTCAAGCGGATGATCTAAGATTTATCAATCCGTGGGAGGCATAGGATGAAGATGGTCTCTCTCAAACAACCCTGCAACCAAATACAAGAAATATCTTGTGTCCCCAACACATCCAATACAATGACAAATTGTATAGGTGCACTAGTTCGGTGAAGAAATGGTGATACAAGTGTAGTATGGATAGTCAGCCACCCACTATGGTGGGTCCCAGCTAGCAGGGGTGTAAGACCCACGATGCGGCTATATCTCCCACGTGTCGAAGCACGACTTAGAGGCCTAACCGCATTGTGGTTTTGTCACAAGAAGGGTCATCTTCACACAATCCTATGTAATGAACAAGAAAGGGATAAATAGTTGGCTTACAATCACCACTTCACACAATGAACATATAATCCATACATCATTCAGAGTACACACATAGTCCGACTACGGACAAAGCCAAAAGAAATGAAGATAACCCAACTGCTAGATCCCCGATCGTCCCAACTGGGCTCCACTACTGATCAACATGAAATGAAACATAGCAACGACCAAGATCTGCGTTGAGCTCCCATCTGAGCTCGGTTGCATCATCTGCACTGGTATCATCGGCACCTGCAACTGTTGTGATAGTATCTGGTGAGTCACGAGGACTCAGCAATCTCAAAACCCGCGAGATCAAGACTATTTAAGCTTATGGGTAGGAAGTGGTAATGAAGTGGAGTTGCAGCAAGCACTAAGCAAATATGGTGGCTAACATATGCAAGTAAGAGCGAGAAGAAAAGCAACGGAATGGTCGAGAAGCTAGAAGTGATCCTGAAACTGCTTACGCACAATCATAACACCAAGACCGTGTTCACTTCCCGGACTCCGCCGAGAAGAGACCATCACAGCTACACACGCGGTTGATGCGTTTTATTTTGAATTTGGTGTCAAGTTCTCTACAACCGGATATTAACAAATTCCCATATGCCACATAACCACGGGCACGACTCTCGAAAGTTTATACCCTGCAGGGGTGTCCCAACTTAGCCCATCACAAGCTCTCACGGTCAACGAAGGATATTCCTTCTTCCAGGAAGACCCGATCAGTCTCGGAATCCCGGTTTACAAGACATTTCGACAATGGTAAAACAAGACCAACAAATCCCGATAGGAGCTGCACATATCTCATTCTCAGGGCACACCTGATGGGCAAGACGTCGGGTTGGCATAGACCCTGGTTGCCCAGGGGGCGCCGGACATCGCCCAGGTTGGGCCAGCACTCGAAGGAGCATTGGCCCAGGGGTTTAAAATAAAGATGACCCTTGAGTCTGCAGACCCAAGGGAAAAAGGCCTAGGTGGCAAATGTTAAAACCAAGGTTGGGCCTTACTGGAGGAGTTTTATTCAAAGCGAACTGTGAAGGGGGTCCCATAAATCACCCAAACGTGTAAGGAACGCAAAATCAAGGAACATAACACCGGTATGACGGAAACTAGGGTGGCAAGAGTGGAACAAAACACCAGGCATAAGGCCGAGCCTTCCACCCTTTACCAAGTATATAGATGCATTAATTAAATAAGAGATATTGTGATATCCCACCATAATCATGTCCATCATGGAGCAATCTTCAACTTCACCTGCAACTAGCAACGCTATAAGAGGGGCTAGGCAAAAGCGGTAACATAGCCAAACAACAGTTTGCTAGGAAGGGTGAAAAAGGTTAGAGGATGACATGGCAATTTTGGGAGGCTTGATAGACAAGTGATAGGTAACGCAGCATAGCGATAGAACGAAGCAACTAGCAAGCAAAGATAGAAGTGATATCAAGGGTAATGGTCATCTTGCCTGAGATCCCGCAAGGAAGAAGAACGAGTCCATGAAGAAGACAAACGGACGTAGTCGAATGAATCCTCACAACTCCGGAACGAAACCGAAGCTAACGAGAGAAGCAAACCGGAAAGAAGCAAACAACGCGGTAAACAACCATCACATAAGCATGGCATGATGCACAAACAAGTATGATGCATGTCCGGTTTAAAGAGGCATGGCATGGCGAAGTGCAACAAACAATACTACAAATTAAGTGGAGCTCAATATGCAACGAGTTGCATATTGACAAAACACCACATCGAGTTATTTAGTTCACTCTCGTTTAGGTACACAACAATATTAAATGTGGTTAAACATGGCAAGAGGTGAATCATAATTAAACTAACTATTTAGGCAAGTTTAAATGAGGTCGGAAACACAAACAACAATCCCGAAAATCCCCATGTTATTTAGCAATTTAAAGCAAACAACATTTTAAAATTTTAAATGTTGTTATCATGATGCGGATGACATATGCAAGTTTTATGCAATTTTATGAAAATGTTGACATGAGCATTTTATGAAGCATTTGTCACCGTGGCGGAACAAAACGGTTGCCACGACAATGAATCAGAAAATGATGCCATGGCAACATATTGGTTTTGGTAGCTCACAGAGATACCGGTGCAAAAGGAAGTGGGCGTGAGCGTGTCATGCAAGGATGGTGGGGTGATCCCGGATTCTGGGTTCCCACGGGACGGCGGCATGGCCAACGAGGAGGGACATGCATGAAGCAAACAGGCATGGTGCAAACATAGGGTGCATCTCATACAACACATGCATTCGGTCCACGGATGTCATCTCGGGGTTATACCTTCGAAGCGTGCTTTTTCAGAGCGGGTCGAGTTTGTAGTGGAAGTAGTGGAAGTAGATGTTCTTGCAATAGTAGTGGAAGTAGTGGTACTATCGGTCCACGGCGATGGTAGTGGAAGTAGTGGTACACGTTTTCGTAGCCGTCCGGGGTCGTCGGTAGAGGTACTTGGTGTCTGGTGCGGTACTTGGCGAATCCAAGACGTAGAGGTACACTTGTTGAAGCGGAACTTGACGAAATCCATCTGGAGGTAGCCATCCGTGGTCGTACTCATGTTGACGTGCAACACGATGGTCTTGATGGATCGTAGTCGAACTTGGCGGTTCGTATGGTCACCGTAGATGAACTTGGCGACAGTGATTCTTATGCTCACGAAACGGCAAGGAGACACAGAACGCAGAGGCTGGAGATGGCAGAACGGCAGTAGGCAGATAGAGGGCCAATGAGAGGATGCAGGCGAGGTGGCTGTCTAGGGCAGCATCGGGCAGGGCTCGAGCTCGGACTCAAGGCAGATGGCAACCACGAACCGCAGAGGTGTGACAACAGAGGCCGAAGGGGAGGTCGATACTGCGGGAACAGAGGTGTCGGACAGGAAGTTGGGCTACGAGGCGGGAGGTTGTTGGCGCGCAGTGCATGGTGGTGGTGGTGGACGCGGGCCGGTTCGATCCGGCGTCTAGGGTCGGGGACGAAGCCGGAGATGCGAGGACGGGTCGGGTCGACGGGGCGGCCGCCGGCAACGACTCCGATGTCCGGCGTGGTTGAGGGAGGAGGCGAACGAGCGCGGGGAACGGCAGCAAGGTGATTGGAGGGGTCGCCGGCATGGCGGAGCTCCACAACAGGAGAAGCATAGGAAGGTGCGGCAAGAGGGCTCTGCTCCTCTCTCTCCCTGCGAGTGGCGGCGCCAGGAGGAGAACGAAGGGAGAGAGCTGGGGATCAGGGTGCTGGGTGCGTGTGATGCGTGTGTTCTAGTGTGGCGTTGGAGGGAGGAGGCAGGGGATCGAGGACGATCCCGATCGGGACGAGTGGCTGGCGACGGAGGGGGGAACGAGAGGAGGGATCGAGCAGAAGCTCGCTAGTGTTAGATAGGGTTTAGGTGGGCTGCGGGGGATGGTTGGACCAGCCTGGTTGGTTAGGCCCAAGAGGCCGGCGGGTGCAGGCTCTCTCTCCCCCTTCCTCTCATATTTTCCTTAATAGAAAAGAATTAGAGAGAAGAAAAGAGAGAAAGGGTTAGGGAAAGAATATGCGCAAGGAGTTAATTTCACTGGACTCACAAAAATAAGCTTGATCCAAGAAAATAGAAAGTGAGCGTGGGCGTGGAGTTGAATTCCACCTCATTTGAATTTAATTCAAATGAGTGTGAGAAATAAGTGGGTATTCGATATGTCCAAAAATGTTGAGAAATTTGGTGGAGCTCGGGAAAATGACGAAAGAATTTATGGGCAGAGTTGGAGACCAAGAATTGAGATAACAAAGGCATTGAGATTTATTTGCAAGTGTGTTATGATCAATTCCAAATAATGAAATATTTATTATAGCTCCCTAATAATAGTAGGAGACTTTGAATATGTTTTAAAGAGAAATCACCATGTGAATATCCCTCGATTTAAATAGATCAACGATCTATGCAACTTATTTAGGTGAGTTTTAAAAAGGGGTTGCATGATGACATGATGCAATGCACATGATGCAAGGATGAATGCAAGGAACAAAACAAATCACACGACGACTCTCGGAATACAAGGAAGGCATCTAGAGCGTCGGTCTCGGGTTGTTACAAGGGGGTATTCATTTTTTGGTGCGTAACAAGGAGGCACTTCCTTGCGTGCAAAGATATAGCTGGTGGGTCCGACCTGTCAGCGGGGGGAACGTTTTTTTCGCGAAATACAGAAGCCCTTCCCACGTACAGTGCGTAATAAGGAGGAACTTTCCTTGCGTGCGACTGTGGACCTTGTGGGTCCCAGCCATCATGCTCTCCACGTACAGTCCTCTTCTGATGACTCTCGTATGTTGACCACGTTGCGCCGAGCGCACTGAGGTGGTGGACGACGGCAAGGCCCCAGACTAGAATGACCTGGAGATGGGGAAGACGTGGCAGTGGAGTCGTAGACGGAGAGGAGTGGGAAACTTGACTGGTTCGGGTGCGGGGTGGGCCTACACTCGATAGAGAATAACAGGAGGTGCGGAGTGGAGGGATGGCCAGGCCGTCGGCGGGGTAGCATTTCGCTGAGGAGTGCAAAACAACGCCGCTAGACGCCGAAGGCTGGTGCAGGCGGTTCCGACAGCGCTGGGGGAAGAAGACGAGAGATTGAAGAAGAATGCCGGCCGTTGGATGTAAATCCAATGCCTTCTTAGGCTTCGACCTACTGGCCCACATGTCAGCCAGTCCATTTGGTGGGCTGGGTGAAACAATGATGTAGCATCTATGCAGCCCATTTAAATCCCATTTGCATTTTTCTCGAAATCCGTGGACTTTCTGGGCTGGGTGAAAATATCATGTTGGGCTAGACGGAGAAATGTTATAAAAACATAAAAACATGATTGCACGTCAGTAATATCTTTGCAAGCTTATGTACGCAATCACTAGGAGTTAACTTGGCAAGTTATATATAAACAATTATTATTATTATTTTGTAAGAACTTTCAACTTACGAAATAAAATATCATTTTAATTTGATGAGTTAATAGTACGTGGGTATTATTATTTTTTAGGCTAGACGTGGGACATTTGAGTTGGTTCTATGGGAAAGTACTGGGAGAAAACTCAGTTTACATCAAAAAGAAAGTGAGAGAAAATTCAGAGACCTACTGGTTCCACCTGAGGAGAGGAATATGTTGGGAGGAAGGATATTCAAAGCACGGCAGCCGAGTGAACTAGTTTTTTTACGGACAAGTGAACTAGTTTACATAGATAAGCAAATAGCCACTAAAAAAAGAAATCAGGTTAATGGGTTCTTAAAAGAAATATTTCGGACAAAACAGATAATTACGACACATAGGCTAATGCATGAAACAATCAGATGATAAAGGTGCTTATAAACAGATAAAGTACAACATCTAGACCTTCCTGTCATGCTTGATCATGACGCTGCGGCTGTCCTGTACTTGTCGGTTACGGGAAGCAGACACGCCCTCATGTCCAAGATCTGCCTGTACATGTCGTAGCATGCGTATGCGTCCTTGGCGGCGTAGGTTATGTAGGCTAGATTCAGATGTACCTCCCACGTGTTCAGGTCGTATTCTTTCATGTTGGCGTATCAGGGGTCGATGATGGTCTCAGCAAGGTCAATCACGGAGTCCTTCTCCTGCCCGTTGCTGATGATCTTGTATTGCTTCTGGATGTTGACAAGCTTGTTGCACCAGATGGCCGAATCATCGCATTCTTCCTTCTCTCCACTGTAGCGAAGGAGCACTCGGCGCTGCCGATGAAACAGGCGAATGCTCCAGAACCTGATGCAACCATAGGACTGAGGCGAGGCAGAGATTCACCGAGTCCGTATCGTTGGTGTACATCACATTCAACTTGGTGCAGCCATAGGACTGAACGGCGAACTAACTCCTTGCTGAAGTCCATATCCAGCAGGCTCACCCCTCGGATCGTCATTGGTGTCTCTTCGAGTGAACGAGTGTGTAGGCGGCGACAACAGTTCGTTTTTGAGCTCTTGGGGAACTGGATTCAACAGTAAGCTGAGTGTGTACAGGCGACAACAGTTACTACCCCTCCCTCGTCCGCTGCACGCCCGGCAGAAGATGCACCCTCGGCGCATTCAAACGCCTCCGTTAAGAAACCTACTCCGGCCACACGTTGGTTCACGAGCGGGTCTGTATTGGTACTGTAATAATAGGAGTTAGTGGTCACTTTACTTAAATTTAATTAGCTTTAATAGAAATTTATACTTAAAACAAGCAATGCATTGGCTCGTTCTATCAGTGCCACGGGATCAACATGCACAACAATTAGAATTATTATTCTCAGGACGCACACGACCAGTACATTTGCCGCACTTTCACAAAGATAATACTACCAAGTTTGAACTGTTTGTTATGGTTGCTATCCTCTGCATCATCATGCCGTGTTTCCCAGCTTGCAAGATTCAGAACCAACAAATAAGATCCAAATAATAAGTACAACAAAGATGCCTACACATCTCATTGATTCCCAACTTGCAAGATTCAGAACCAACAAATAAGATCCAAATAATAAGTACAACAAAGATGCCTACACATCTCATTGATTCCCAGCTTGCAAGATTCAGAACCAACAAATAAGATTCAAATAATAAGTACAACAAAGATGCCTACACATCTCATTGATTCCCAGCTTGCAAGATTCAGAACCAACCCATTAGAGCCTTTTGATAAAGTGAATATCGAGATTAAATCCATCTTGGCTAGCCATGTCATACAATCGAAGAACTTGGCAAATGCTCTTGACCGTCACAACATCTGTAGTTGAGTATTCCCGTTTGCACAACATGTTTGCACAACACAAACAAGGAGACAGGAGAGCATGATTTCACTTTAATATCGGCCTCCTTGAACTCAACCTCCAGCTCCACTAGGATGAGGTCTGCCTGGAGTTCCATGATTCAATTCATGCGCCTTTTTCTGCGGTTCACCTGAAATGAAGCAAATATTGCATCATTCAACTAGCAAGAAGTACTTGCTCTTGTGAGCTGGCAGGTTCTTCTTTAGTAGTTGCACTAAAATTGAGGAACATTAAGGTTGGCTGTCCGGCTCATGTAAGGTGCAACTATAATTTTCTTATCCTTTTGTGTAGTTCCACTAAAATAAAGTGCCATTGTGGTGACAGTGATGGCTCCATCTTGCAAATGCTAATAAAATGTTGCACGAGATTACCAGCAGAACTTGACGGAGATTTTGGAAACTCCAATCACCATTTAGTGTAGTTTCACCAAAATTGAGAGATGTTGCCCACGTGACATTTTAGTTGAACTGCACAAGACACTCATCCAAAAAAAAGTGTTTTGTGCAGTTCACCAAAAGGTCACAATAGCAACAAGGTGAAATGGATATACCTATCTGCACAAAATGATAGAAAGTAAACATTTGCTGGTCAATAAGAATATATGAAACATATACAAAATGAAAAGAAGCATCTTAATTATGTTCATGGCAATCATGCAAGGACAGTAGAAATTTTAAAACGTCAGCAATGCCTCATGTTACCAGAAGCATTACGATCAACAATGAGATTCCTCAGATATGGGATTACTTTAATGGTGGCATTGCTTGTTTACCATACATAGTAAATCAACAGTAGCTAAAGAGTTGGTTTAAGGGCATGGGACCATGGGGACACCAGGACACTCAGCAGCGTAAAGGAGCAACTTACTTATCATACTGGGGAAAACAGCAGGAGTGCCATTTGTAACATAGTTTAATTGCATCTTATCACTGGGGACATTAGATTAACAATAACACTAGTTATACATGTCCCTAAGGTAACAGTGTGATCGCTTCATTTTACATGCGCCCTTACATTAACAATAGCAAAAGGTTGGTATAAGGACATGCGACAGTGGACACATCATCACAATGTACCTACAAGGAGGCATAAAGTGGTGATGCTGAGCTTGTTCACGCTATGTGAGGGGCAACAAACCTAATCCTGGAGACCTTTTACTATGTGAGGGCAGCAAATCTAATCCTGGAGACCTTTTACTATGTGAGGGCAGCAAATCTAATCCTGAGACCTTTTACTATGTGAGGGCAGCAAATCTAATCCTAAGACCTTTTACTATGTGAGGGCAGCAAATCTAATCCTGAGACCTTTTACTATGTGAGGGCAGCAAATCTAATCCTGAGACCTTTTACTATGTGAGGGCAGCAAATCTAATCTTGGAGACCTTTTACTATGTGATGGCAGCAAATCTAATCCTGGACATACTCTGTTGACTTGTCCACCAGCCGCCACTTTCTATCCTTTTTTCAACCAATAATAGATCTGTTCCTTATCTAGTTTGTACTGCGTTTTCCCATTATTTCCCTTTTCAACCAAGAGATCGGTTGGGTATCCGGTCTCTACTACTTTCACCATATTATTTCCTCTTTGAATCAAGTCCTAGATTCATGCTACAACTTTCCCCCCATTCTTCGTTGTTTGAACAAAGCTCTAGATTCGAATGCATGAAGTAGCTTTACCTCTAGTAATACTAAAAAAATAGGTGGCTTTGTAAGAGCTGATGGGAGTAGAAAAAGATGCACATGCAGACACGTGGGGAGATGGGACAGTAGAGAAAGGCCACTTTCAAAGAACTTATACCTGAGGGTCGCCGGGATGTCGGCGGTGGCAGGTCGGATCTACGGACAATACGGCAGGGAGGAAGAAGGGTTGGAGGACCTCCCAAGCCGGCGCTGTGTCGGAGAGAATGGCACGGGCAGAGGATCGGGCCCCTCCGACAGCTGTGGGTTTCCTCCCTCGGTGGTGATGACCGCGTGAACGATGCACCTTTTAGTCCTCTACACACACCGGCCGAAGGGATCCGGCCAGATCTATGACCAGCTGTGAGCAGAGAGAAAATGTCGCTACCACTGTCTTGTTTATATCTGGAGAGGATGAGATAATGAAGAGAGCAACCCTAGTAAAGCAAGCGCTCAGGCCCCTGCGTCCATATATAGTGGAGTGATTATCTTTTTTCTCTCCACAACAAGCGTTTCAATTTGTGTATGTGGCATTAAAGAAAAGAAACTCTCTATTTAAGGTGACTACTCTACGAGTCCTACTTACTACTATAGTATTGTTCACTTGTGCTCCCCGCCCCTCCATTCATTGAACAACCCCACGGGTGAATAAACATACAGTAAGTACTGTATTTATATAGAACGAACAAGCTTGAACTATTTTCACGTAGTTAAAAGTTGAGGGCGGGGCTTTTCCCAGGCAGTACGCGCGGTAGTTTTCAGGTAGGTGGTTTGATAGAGAGGCGAGGAGGGTGAGCGAGTGGGGCTGTGCGATTTGACGGCGCGTTACTGCTGGAAAGACTTGTGATATGACCACTCACTATAGTCATGAATTACTGGCGCTCCGACCGGGGTGATGCCCCCCTTCCGTTCCACGCTCTAATCTGGTGCATGACATGTCGACCCGGATGCTGGCTCTTCCACATGTCGGAGTAGTAAGAAGGAGCAAAGAATGATGCGGTATATACTAGTACTATACTACTCCCTCCATTCCTAAATATAAGTCTTTGGAGAGATTTCACTATGGACCACATACGGAGAAAAAATGAGTGAATCTACACATAAAATGCATCTATATACATCTGTATGTGGTCCACAGTGAAATATCTACGAAGACTTATATTTAGGAACGGAGGGAGTACTACTCAGGTCGGAGGAGTGCGAACCACGGCAGCCCAGTGAACCAGCCGTGCGAACCACGGTAGCCCAGTGAACCAGCAGTAGAAAACAATGTGGTGATATGGCCATAAAAAACAATGTGCTACGGTCCACACTATAGCATGTACAGTAACACTCCTCTTTGTTTGGATCCCTGAGTTAGAGCTAGTTTGGGTTGAAATAGCCTCAAATGATCAAAACAAGAGGGGTTAGTTTGAGCTAGTTTGCTCTAACTCAGCTAAAAAAACTAGCCCGGTGGAGAGGTTCTAATTGGGTTAGTTATCCTCGGGCCAACTAAAAGAGAACTAAAAAATCTCACCTGCCCGCACCAGATCCCTCCCCTGAAAAAATCTCACCTGCCCGCACCAGATCGCTCCCCCCTCTCGCACGACTCCTCTCTGTTCCCCATAGGGCCGCCCGCCCAAGCACCGCTCGCCCTCTCTCTCCTCCGGCCGCCCTCTTCTTCTGGCCTCCGTCGCCCTACTCCGGCTACCCTCTCCCTCTGACCTTCGAAGGTCACCCGCTCCCCCTTCACCAGTCGTTTTTCTCCCTCTGTCGTGCGCGGCGGTAGCGCATCTACCAGGGAGGTCGCGAGAGGGGTGAGTTTGTTCGTTCCTTCTCTGTTTCATGGCCATATCATTGATCTTGCTTGCTCTAGCGCTAATTCTGATTTGGAAAAGTAGATCCTGATCAAACTTGCTATAGATTTGTGGTGCACGCATGGAATTGTTTGATGCTGCTTGAGGAGGTAATAAATCTTTCTAGAGGCCCAAAGATTCAGGTCACCTTTCTAGGTATTTCAATTTCAGGCTTGCATTATTTGTAGAGGCCCAAAGATTGAGTTCACTTTTCTACGTATTTCAATTTCAGGCTTGCATTGTTTCTAGAGGCCCAAAGATTCAGTTCACCTTTATAGGTATTTGAGTTTCAGGCTTGCATTATTTCTAGAGGCCCAAAGATTCAGTTCACCTTTCTAGGTATTTCAGTTTCAGGCTTGCATTATTTCTAGAGGCCCAAAGATTCAGTTCTGTTTCAGGCTTGCATTATTTCTAGAGGCCCAAAGATCCAGTTCACCTTTCTAGGTATTTAAGTTTCAGGCTTGCATTATTTCTAGAGGCCCAAAGATTCAGTTCACCTTTCTAGGTATTTCAGTTTCAGGCTTGCATTATTTCTAGAGGCCCAAAGATTCAGTTCACCTTTCTAGGTATTTTAGTTATAGGCTTGCATTATTTCTAGAGGCCCAAAGATTAAGTTCCCAGTCGGCGGCAAGCGGCCCTGCTACCCATGCCGGTGTCGACCTCAACTCGCAAGGGCCGGCGTCGGAGGGGTTCCCGGGGCTTGGGCTCTACAGAGCCTTCCTCCAGAGCGACGATGGCGAGCTCCTCCCTCGGTGCGTGAGGGGCTCCGGGCTCCCTCCCTATCATGAACGACTTCCGTGATGAGTTAGCTCATTCTTTGTTTCATGAAGTGTTTTTTTATTTTGTGAAGCTTGATTGACGACTTGTATGTTTAAGTGGGATATCTCATTTGTATGGACAAAGTAAAAATTATCATGTTTTGCATGCTTGATTTGTATAGATGGTTCGTTTATGTCAATTGTGAGCGGGAGGAGGCCACAGAAGAGCCGGCCACACCAAGAGGGTGCTTGGATCCAAGGGACTTATTTTAGTCTGACTAAAAATAGGGTCCAAAGTAGTCAAATGATTGAGATAGAGCATTTATTGTCAATCTAACCCTGCCATCCATACACCTCTTTGGTTTAGAGTTAGTTCAGGGTTAGAATCTAACTCTAACCTCTAACTGAGTTAGAGTTCTCCTCGTCTCGGTTCATCGCCATCATACTTTCCCCATTCCTGTGTTTTCAGTATCCTGCGAATCAAAGAGGCCCTTTTTTCGGGAAAAATCAAAGAGGCCCTTAGACTGGTTTAGGTCCGGTCATTTTTTATAAACGTGTTATGTCCAAAATTTAATGAACGTGCTCCGGTTTCCACGAAAATAATCCGGTTTCATGTAGTAATTCATTGATTTATTTATTCTTCTGCGGGGGGTTTGCATGTAATTCGTGAGGTCTGAAATGTAAAGTACCCCGGCATATGCTCCGAGTCGTGCATGCACTACGACCCAGATGCTCTATGTCCCACATGTCGGCGAATGGGAGCACGTGGAAATAGCCTAGGAGTACATATAGGAGGATAAATGCGTGAAAAAATATGTACTGTGAAGCGTAGCCGCGGTTCGAAAAGGAGACCTAAAGTGATGACAGCTATAGGTCGCACGCACCCAACTAGTGGTACTAGACATACGACTAATTTTTCCCTCAAAAAAAAGAGGCACGAGTGCTCAGTACTCCTATTCTATAAACACGAGTCCCATCTGACAACAGCGTCCGTGCTACAGCTAGCTCTCCTCCCTCGTTTCTCTCTTCTAATTCTAAACTCGGCCGACGCCCGGTGGGTGGGGTGGGTTTGCTCAACTGCGGCCCCACCTCACAGTGAAAACGTTACGACTGGAATAAAAAATGCCATATACTCCCTCCGTTCATAAATATAAGCCTTTTTAGATACTAGTTCAAATGGAATACAACATACAGATGTATGAAGACATAGTTTAGAGTGTAGATTCACTCATTTTGCTCCGTATGTAGTAGTCACTTGCTGGAATCTTTAGAAAGACTTATATTTGGGAACGGAGGGAGTACTATACTAATAAAACATTAAGGCCACGAGGCGATGCAGTGCTGGTTACAGGAGGCAAGAAGAAGAGATGCATCCATCGACGACGTCCACCTCCTCGACTCAGGGCGCCGGCCCACCGAACGGCGCCTAAGTAGCAGCGGCTTTCGTGGCCAGGTCGACGTGCTTCTGAACAATGGCGTCCAAAGATTCCAGCCGCTGGAAGAAGGCCAACGTCTTTCTGTCCTCGCTTGCCTTGTAGTGGCCTATGTAGACGATTTCCTCGTAGACGTGGATGTGCAGGTCGATGGTTTCTTGCATGGCGAGGCGCTGCGCGGCGAGCGCGGCCTCGAGGTGCACATTCTTCGTCGCGACCTCCGGCACCTGTAGGGCCACCAGGGCTTGAAAGAGTTCGTCACCATGTAGGCCGATGAGGGTGGCAGGCAATGAGGAGCCTGGGCGCGCGGGCTGGAGCAGTACGGCAAGGTCGTCCGCGCGCTTCTTGACGGCGGTGAACTTGCGGATGGAGTTGACCATCATGTCGTCCATGCGAGAGGCGAAGCCGGCGTCGGCGAGGGCTATGATGCCTGCAGTCGCCAGCACCGTCTGGAAACGCTGCGCGGTGCGGGGCCGCAGGCCGGCGCCTTGGATGATTTGGCACAGCCGACTGCCGCTCGCGTCCATCGCCTCCATAGGTGCTTGTGGCTTCTGGTCACTTGGTCTTGGATTGGAGTGAGCAGTGTTGCGCAGAGACTTGGGAGTAGATGGATTGGAGTGGTGGGGCGCCTTTATTATATGAGAGTCCAAACTCTGTTGCATTCACATCGTGCTGGCTCTAGTCTTCTTCTCCAATTAATTCCCTCTGCATGTAATTGAGGATGCATCATTGACCGTTCAACGTCTCGGGAACCGCTACCCTCTCCCTCCTTGGCATTCAAGCACCTATGGACCCGTCGACGACGAGGTGCCTATGGTGACTTCGTAAATTTCAAGATGATAGTGCCGTGCGTGTGTGCGTTCATAGGGGTGAGTGTATGCGCATGTATATGAGCGCTTGCGTCTGTACTGTGTCAAAAAAACCGTAAATGCGTGTCAAAAAGAGACTAGTCAGTATACTCAATATTGTGCACCTCGGAGAGGAAAACGATAGAACTAGTACGTATTTATTTACGGTGCAGATTCACTCATTTTGCTCCATATGTACTCCGTCTTGGTGTAGTCTAGTCACTTGTTTAAATCTCTAGAAGGGCAAATACTCCTTTCTGGTTTACATGGCTATACTAGCAAGTAGTTGTACGTACTAGTACAATAGTGGGCTCACATAGCAATTTTGTCTCATGCAAGAGCCTGGCTATATGCGTGCTCCAATGTTCGCAACTGCAACTTCGGTTTGCGCTTGGCTCTTTGCCTCTTCGAGAAGACGAACAATGATGTTACTACTACTGCTTCTACAGTGTCGAATCCACTGCTGCATGTCCATCCACCACGAGCGGGACGGATAGCTTGTTGTAGAAGTACTACTAAGCAAAAGCCTATCCTCGTTTGCGAGCAACAACGCGCATGGGCAAGGGAGAAGGCGTGTAGTAAAATCAAGCTTCTCCTCGTTCTACGAGTTGACGCGACACATCATAGCACTGGCCCCACATGCTTGCCTCTAAAATTGGCTGAAAGACCCGCAGTGTACAATATATTTGCTACAACCTCTAACATTTACCCACCACAAATTAAAATATATGTGGCCGTATGCATCGTTCTGATGCAGAGGCCGGGGAGTCCCCCCTTTTCGAAAAAAAATTAAAATATATATTCCTGTCTTGACCAGATGGGCGTGCAAACTACAATCACCAGGGTGACAGGTAGGGCTAGAAGACTATTTTTTTTAAAACTTCGAGACGGCCACATAGCATGGAGCCGACCCCAACGATTTTAAGCTTACAGGCACGGTACACGCTATCTAGACTACTCTACACATGAAACTGCCACACGAGCGTCCGGGCTGCGCTTGGCTCTTCGCCTCTTCGGGAAGTCGAACAATGATGGTGTACTACTGCACTGGAGGAGTACTACAGTACGCTTCTGGCCATCTGACACCGATTGAACTGCTGCATGTCCACCGCGTGCGGGAGGGAGAGCGTGTAGCGAAAGCTTCTCCTAGTCTTGCCAGCCACCACGCTCATGGGCGAGGGAGGGACGCTCCTGTCTTTGCGTGTATGACAGGTGGTCCCGACAGGTGTGTGGCCAACCTGTCATACAGCCAAAGGCAGGTGCAGTTAAGTCCGCGAGGGAGAGGATAATCAAACTTCTCGTTGATGTACGAGTTGACGCGACACATCAAAGCACTGCACTCGATATATTTCAATAATTTGCGTTTACCGATGCATTAATTACAACGCATGCATGCATGTCGTGACTCTTCTTTTGATAGTACTTGCATGTGTTGATTTAATGCACCTTGAAGTAGTACTCCCTGCGTTCCTAAATTATAAGTCTTTGTAGGGATTCCATTATGAATTACATACGGATGTATATAGATGCATCTTAAGTGTGGATTCATTCATTTTGCTCCGTATGTAGTCCACCTAGTGAAATCTCTATAAAGACTTACTCCCTCCATTCGGAATTAGGCTGGTCATAGTGGGGAGTAACTTAGACTAGTAACATGCATACATTACTAGTCTATGTTACTACCTCTATAGTGCATAGTATCATAGATTAGTATCATAGATGGTCCCATTTATTGCCATGCATGACACATAGTAGCACCATATTTATTATGTTACGGTATCTACCTATGTTACTATAACCATCTCTCTTCTTTAATTGCCTGCCACATAAGCATATTTGTGAGTCCCAAGTGCATGATACTACTTATGTTACTCCCACTATGGCCAGCCTTACTTGTCGCGAAAATGGATGTATCTAGACGTATTTTAGTTCTAGATACATCCATTTCCGAGACAAGTAATTCCGAACGGAGGGAGTACATTTAGGAATGGAGGGAGTATAAAATATGTGACGGCAAGCTTTGTAATACCTCGGCCCAAGTCGAGAGATGGTTGTGCATGAGGAGGGCGAGATCATGCAGACCGAACAGGAACAGGACCCGACGATGGAGCTCTCTAAGGTCTCGATGGACCTCACCGTGCTCCACTGCCCCTTGTGACTCCGCCCCTTGACGCCTCCAGTGTATGAGGTTTGAATACACCTCGTCCGTTCGGCTGATTGAGCAAGGTGCAGGTTTCTTGATTGATGTGCTGTTGGATTGATTTCTGCAGTGCAAGGAAGGGCACCTGGCCTGCGCGAACTACCGCGTCGAGCGCCCCGGGAACCAGCGGCAGTGCCAGAAGTGCGAGCGCGGCAGTGGCTTTGACATGCGGAACACGGTGGTGGACTCTGTCCTTTCGTTGTTTAGGGTGGAGTGCCCGCACGAAGGCTGTGGGCTCTACGTCACTTACCACAAGCTCGCCGATCACCAGAGCGTGTGTCCGCTCGTGCCCTGCAAATGCCCCGTGCCCGTCTGCGGCTACGAAGGCCCGCCGCCGGCGCTCTACCACCACATCAGCACCGCGCATCCCATGCCCGTGCACAGGATCCAGTACGGCAAGGTGCTCCAGCTGCAAGTGCCACTGTCGGAGCCACGGCTCTTGCTGTTCGCGGAGGAGGACCGCCGCGCGTTTTTCTTGGTTGGCGGCGTGCTCGACATCGGCGCGCCTATCGCCGTGTCGGTCGTCTGCATCAGAGCGGGGGCGTCCCCACTGCCGCACTACTTGGCCAAGCTGTGGGCGAACGGCCCGCCGGGGGAGCCCAAAGGCACGACCGACGCCGTCAAGGTGGAAATGGAGGTGACAAGCAGCAAGGATCCCGGCGACGTCGACGTGCAGGAGCTGACCTTCTTGACAGTTCCGCCCAAGCTGCTGGCCGGGGCTAAGCTTGTGTCCCTCCACATTCAGATTGACAAGCTCACGTCCTAAATGTTTCGACAGTGCCTTCTGTTTATCTTAGTAATATGCTAATATAGGGATTACCTTGGTCTACTTTAGCTTAAGAAATGGTGGGTTTTGGTGGCGATGCAGCAATTACTTCGACATCAGATCAGTAATTTCCAACAGTCGAACGGATATTTTGTGTCTGTTGGATATAAAGTTCCTTTGGGTAAGAAGTACTACTTGTCATCAAAATGGATAAAAGGAGATGTATGTAGACGTATTTTAGTTCTAGATACGTCCCTTTTTATCCATTTTGATGACAAGCACTCCCTCCGTTCCACAATACATGCCTTCCATTTGTCAAAATATAGATGTATCTAGACATGTTTTAGTATATAGGTACATCCATGATAGAGCCAATCGGATGGTTGAGAACACTACAATTCGTAGCTACAGATGCGTGTGTGACTCCCAGATGCAGAGGCCGGGGGTCATCATCCTCCTTTTCGAGAAAAAACAGACGCGTGTGTGAGAGGACGAGTGCGTGCGTGCACCTCTTCTCTTCCTGTATAACGTACTACTAAACTCAGAGTACAAGTTTTTGTGGGTGGCACGATGGTGCGTGCGAGAAGTCCCGAGAGATAGGTTTAATGCGTCTGAAAAAAGGACTAGCCTAGAGCTCGCCACGCGGCTATTCCTGTCGAACGCCCCATTAACCGTAAGATATGTATACGACGGTGCCAGTTATTGCACGTACACAGCAGTACTCCCTCCTTTCCGGTTTATGGTGAGTGGTGGAATATTTTTTGTAGTTTGCAAAAGCACCTAATTAATGCTCTTGTTTTTCTCAAAAAATTATGTTTATCAATGCATTAATTGCAATGCATGCATGCATAAAGTACATGCATTGGTCAATTTTCTCCTAATACTTGCATGCAATAATTTAATGCACCTTGGAATCTGAACATGTGTTGGGGAACAACCAAATTGAGCCTTATAAAATGGAAAAACTAAAATTTTGAGATAAGCCCTATAAAACCGGAAAGGAGGGAGTAGAAAAAGAAGTACTCCATCCGAGAATAGTGTCGCACTTCGAAACTAGAACCGTCAATAAATTTTGAGCTTGCGTCTCGTCACATTCCAAATTACTCCATGCTATATTGAATTGCAGACCTATTCACACTGATCACAACCTAAATGGTTTCCCACTTAGGAGCGTATTAGTACCACGCTATATTGAATTCCAAACCTGTTCACACCGATCACAACCTAAACGGTTTCCCACTTAGGAGCGTATTAGTACTCGGTTATAAATACTACTATGCCAAGATGACTGCACATTCCTCCTCAACTCCTCATCCACAAAAACAAACAAGTCATTCAGCATCCTTCCCTTGCGTCTGCCATGGCCAGTGTGAGTTCTGGGTCGAGAGATTGCCACCAGGGAGAGGCGAGCATGGAAGCGGAAGCACGAGAGATGTCCCGCCTCGCTTTGAGAGCAGCCGACATGTCCCATCGCGTGGAAGTAGCAGCATAGAGGTCCCGCCGCGCCGCTGAAGCAACATGGAGGTCCCGTTGCACTGTCGATGCAGCAGACTGGTCCGGCCGCGCCGCAGAAGCAGCAGAGATGTCCCACCGCGCCATGAATGCAGCAGAGATGTCCTGCCACGCCGCGGCGGCCTGGGAAAATTTCTCGCAGGCAGGCGACGACTGTTACAGGCGCATGCATGTGATCGTCCATAGCCAGATGGATCAGATCTCCGGCTTGGCGAGGTTGCAGGACGACGTGAAAGCCTCGTTTGAACAGGCTACCAGCATCATCCGGCAACTAAGGGAGGGCAATGAGAGGCTCCGGGCCGAGCGCGACCTGCTGAGGGAGAAGATCGTCCGAAGTGCAGACCAGTAGGAGGAGACCAGTGCCTTGTTGAAGAGGACCGACGTCATCGTCAAGAAACTTATGGACGAGAATGACATGCTCCGCAACAAGTGCCAAAGGCTGGTGGAGGAATCCGTGGATGTTCTCAAGCAGCGTCTTGAGGACACGAAAGAGCTCATCGCCGCTCGCCGCAGAGACTAGTTCCCGCGGCCTGCAGCAACGCATCAAGAAAGTAGAGATCAGCGAGCCAGATCCTTGTCTTCCTTCTTCTTTTGCCCTTATGTATTTCGAGCGTAGCTGCATGTGGCTTTTTTAATTATCTCTCTAATTATGTAAGACAATTAATCGTCCTTATCTTTCTGTGGAAGATCAATGTCGCGAGGCTGGAATGAAGAAAACTCTTGCTGTGGCGACCCTGGCGTTGCTGTTCTTCTAGTTGCTGCTGGGCTTCCTTCAGTTTCCTGGTTTCTTTTGATGTAATAATCGGTTTAGGATGTGGATTGTGTCGTCGGTTGTGAAATGTTGGGTTCTAGCACGGATGTTTGGCCTTTGTTGGCCTCTTGGGATGTTGCGATTTCAATCTGGTACTCCCTCCGTCTCATAATGTAAGACGTTTTTTGACACTATACTAGTGTCAAAAAGCGTCTTATATTATGGGACGGAGGGAGTAGCTTTTAGTCCTTCGTGTTAGGCTGGAGTTGTGCTGAACTTCTTGTGAATTGTGGTGGTTTTCAGTAATGAAAATCGGAAGGGGCAAGCCCTTCTTTGATCAAAAAAAACGTCCTTATATATTCATCAGTCTTGCTATAAGTCGTAGTAGATGCTATATAGGTCCGTCGGATCTTACATCAAGATCCGTGCTTTCAGATTTTCTTTTTTCTCTCTTAAATCTCAGTCGAGTGAGACATAGCCATGCCATTAAACAGAGGCTCGGGCGCCATTAATGGAGACCTTGGGAGAGAGGTGGACGGCAGATGGAGGTCAAAGGGCTCTCCTCCCGATAAGCACGCGCAGGGGTCTGATCGCACGCCTCTCGTACTCAAATAGCTACCCTGCACGGCGCCTCCTAGCTAATAAAAAATGGGGACGCGTGGCGGCACGTAAATGGTACTAGTAAGTAGAACGCCCACGGTTTCAATAATACTTGTGTTTCCGATTGTAACGTGACAACACTTGTTCCAAAATGACTTTGTTGATTGTTAATGTGTGCGCCTTCGCAAATCGGACTGCAAATTTACCACAGCATGTTGGTGCCATGTCATGGCACCAAGCCAAGTTTCATTATTTTCATGCGTGTTTTGGATTTACAGGAATTAAAAAACTAAGTTTCTCAATGTTTCCAACCCAGCCACGACGCCCAGAATTTTGAATTTCATTCCCATTTCTTGCATGGAACCTAGAAATTTACCCGAGGACACACATGTGATTTTCAACCAACTTGGTGCACTGGAACATGTGCTTGTATTTCAAATTTGAATTATGCACACAAAGGTGACACGTTCCCTCCCAGAACCACGAGCCTTCTTGAGAGAAGCTCCGATTTGCAAGAAGCTTATACCAAAATTTGTTCCTATTCGGCCAATTTTTTTACCACGGCATGGTACTACCATGACATGACACCATGCCAAGTTTCATGATTTTAAAACCAAGTTTCTCAATGTTCTCGACCGAGCCACGATGCCCAGATGTTTGAATCTTATTCTCATTTTTTGCATGGGAGTAGAAATTCACCGAGGACACAAATGTAATTTTTCAACCAACTTTGGTGCACGGGAGCACGTGCTTGCAGTTCAAATTTGAATTATGCACATTAAATGACCAAAAACTCAATTAATGTGTAAATAAGGCCAAACGAAGCCAGAATAATTCCAAAATTTAACAGGGTACTCATGTAGTTTTATGTTGTGCCTTTGTAAATAAACTCAAGGGGGACAACGTATATCCTTTCGCACTCAAAGGTGACACGTTCCCTCTCAGAACCACGAGCCTTCTTGAGAGAAGCTTCGGTTTGCAAGAAGCTTATACCAAAATCTGTTCCTATTCGGCCATTTTTTTACCACAACATGGTAGTACCATGACATGACATCCATGCCAAGTTTCATGATTTTCAGACGTGTTTTGGATTTACAAGAAATTTAAAACCAAGTTTCTCAATGTTCTCGGCCGAGCCACGATGCCCAGATGTTTTAATTTTATTCTCATTTCTTGCATGGGACCTAGAAATTCACCCGAGGACATAAATGTGATTTTTCAACCAACTTTGGTGCATGAGAGCATGTGCTTGTAGTTCAAATTTGACTTATGCACATTAAATGACCAGAAACTCAATTAATGCATAAAAACAACAAATGAACCCGGAATAATTCCAAAATTTAACATGGCACTAATGTAGTTCTATGTTGCCTTTGTTAAGAAACTCAAGGGCGGGGGGGGGGGGAGCATATATCGTTTCACACTCAAAGGTGGCACGTCCCTCTTAGAACCACGAGCTTCCAAATCGGCCGAATTTTTTACCACAACATGTTAGTGCCATGACATGACACCATGCCAAGTTTCATGATTTCCAGCCGAGTTTTGGATTTACATGAATTTAAAATCTAAGTTTCTCGATGTTTTTGGCAGAGTCATGACGCCCAGATGTTTGATTTTCATTCTCATTTCTTCCATGGGACCTAGAAATTCAACCAAGGACACACATGTGATTTTTCAACCCACTTTGGTGCACCGGAGCATGTGCATGCAATTCATATTTAGATTATGCACATTAAAAGTCCAGAAACTCAATTAATGTATAAAAAGGCCAAATGAACCCGAAATAATTCCAAAATTTAACAGGGCACTCATATAGTTCAATGTTTCCTCTGTAAATAAAATCAGGGGGGAGGCAGCGTATATCATTTCGCACACAAAGGTGACACGTTCCCTCTCGGAACCACGAGGCTTGTTGAGAGAATCTCCGGTTTTACAAGAGGCTTATACCAAAACTTGTCCCAATTCAGCCAAAAATTATACGTATGAAAACAGGGTTTAGATTATCCCGAACATCTCGCTACCTAGACCAATAATGTACTATGATTTGAATTCAACATAAAATGGATACAAATATTTGAATTGGAGAGCGTATGGTACATTTAGTTCATAGTGAAATATGATTACTGCTATATGCATGTCTTTTTGTTATCAAGATAATATTTAAATTATTGTATAACTTGACAACAATCGTATTCAAATAAGGAAAATTGATTTAAATTTAGTCCATATAGTAGACGACAATATATATGTTCACATGGTGGAGTAAAATGTTCATATATGATGGAAGATCAAAATGTACGACTACATCAATTATAAACCGCAAGGTCACCTAATGATATATTCGAATTCAACATAACGTGGATTCAAAAATTGAAATTCGAGATCATGGCATCTGTAATCATGTAAAAAGGGACATTACTCTTTCTTTGGTGGGAATTGATTTGTTTTTTGTTGTTGTTGAGGGAAGTGCAAATCGATTTGGTACTGTGTAGGGTAATCTTGTTCTCCCGATTTTCTTTACATTTTTCTTGTAGTTTTTTCAATGACATCTATAGCAATATAGTAAAAGGGGACATGACTCTCTTGTGTCTTGTATGATTTTTTTACACGTTAAGTTTCTTTTGCCGAACAAGGAATCCGCACCTTGTTATCCCAAATTTTTCAAGCTTCAGTATCTTTTGTCTCACCTGCTTTGAAACTCCCGCTTCTTCAACCCGCGCCGTGCCTTGTTATCCCGAAATTTGGACGCGCGCGAGAACTCCCTCCTCATCCGAAATCGCTCCCGCAGCCTAGACACGCGAAATCCCCCTTCTACACCTCAGCTGGAAAAGAAGCTCCATGTCGCGGTGTCAAAACCGGTGGGGGTACGGTGGTAACTTACCCTACATTTCAGACAAGCGCGTCCGTAAGCTTGGCTCCCCACTCCCCCTTCACCCCCATTCGTACACCGAGGCCGCTGATGGTGTCCTGGACTAGGGGGTACACAACGCGTCGTCTCCCGATCAGTTGGATTGGGCCGAGGACCCCCATGGCCGTATACTCATGGGCCAGTCTGGACAACTGCCGTATACAAGGAAGAATCGACAAGACTTGGCGATCAAGACAAGGGCTCCTCCCCCACCGGCGTATTCGGCTAGGACTCTTGTTATCCTAGGCCTCTGGTGCATTATATAAACCAAGGCCAGGCTAGTCGATAGCTATACAACAACAATCATACCATAGGCTAGCTTCTAGGGTTTAGCCTCTCTGATCTCGTGGTAGATCAACTCTTGTACTACCCATAACATCAATATTAATCAAGCAGCAGTAGGGTTTTACCTCCATCGAGAGGGCCCGAACCTGGGTAAACATTGTGTCCCTTGCCTCCTGTTACCATTGATCCTAAGACGCACTGCTTGGGATCCCCTACCCGAGATCCGCCGGTTTTGACACCGACATTGGTGCTTTCATTGAGAGTTCCGTTGTGTGATCGGCGAAAGGATCAATAGCTCGACTGCAGGTCAACTGCGACGTCGACTTCTTTGTCACCAGCTCGACTGGTCACCTTGGTTTGACCGAGGACTGCGCCCTACCTCCGATCGTCATGTTCGGATGAAGGCCTTCATCAACACCAACGCCGATCTCTGTCAAGATCATGGAGGAGTCATCCATGGAGCTCGGGGGCTCAACGTCAACATTGCCCTCAGGCGACCGTGCTGTTTTTCTGGACAGCAAACTTGTATCCGCTGCCAACCTTCTCGAGTGTCACTTAAACAATTACTTCGGTGGAATTATGTGGAATTAAGTCTACAACAACCCTGCAAAAATTTCATCGAGTTCCGATGGAGGAATCTCCGGCAATCTCCGATATACCGTAGCCCTGTTGAATCCAGACGAGAATCCGGATGAGTTTAGGGCGTGGTATCCGGCATCTAGCTCGGATGTCCTGTGGAGGATCCAACCGTTGATTTGCTGCGGAATTCCCATATCTACCACCTGCCAAAAATTCAGCTTGATCCGACCGTCCAAACTCCGGGAAACTTCCGATTAGTGCATCACTTTTTGGATCAGTTTTCTGCGCGAGAACGAATCCGACCCGAATTCATCTTCTTTATGAACGGGATCTCGGACATCCTTTTTGAAGGAAGTTTTCGTATGGGGTGTTGTGTTTTATTCTCAAACACATCCCAGTAGTATTGAAAGTATTCTTGCAATACGAACTTCACTGTCTCGCCGGTGTCAAACCAGCCCGACAACATCACTCCACGACGGCCGACCTGCGTTAGACACGTCGTCGCTTTGTTGAGCCGGACTCAATTTCTTTGGATCATTATCTCGGCCAGCCGAACAATAGTTCGGCATCGCGAAGGATAAATCGTCACCAACATCACCGCCCCACGGATTACATGGAGCGGGCACACCTGCATCGCCACACAGTCACTTCATCAAGCCAGCATCGACCACGTCACGACCTGCATCGCTGGACCGGGGGCTTCATCATCTCTTCATCAACCTACTCCGGAGACTTCGGCGTTGCTGGCCGACCAGCTCCGTCATGTTAGCTGGACCAAGGGCTTTGCCTCGGCGAGGCAACCTTTGCCTACATCGCCGTACCGTTGCTTTATCGCCCATCAGGCGATAGGTGTGTGGATCGAGTCCCAATTTTGGGAATCACCTTTCTTCGGATTGCTACAACAAATAAGCCAGGTGCTAATAACCCTAGTATTTTTTGCTTGTTAGGGTTCATTTTTCCCAATGAATTATTACTCTGGTTTGTCCGTCATACGTACGCAGGTCTATCAAATGGTGTCCGCATTAACGACGGTCGCATGGTGGTTCGGTCAGTTTCCGTACATAGTCCGGCGAACGCCGCATCCGGAACTCGAACCGACCTGTGAATTCAGGCCTTTCCATGCCTTTACCGTATCACGCCGCCGCCCTGCATCGACATTGACTTTGGCGCCAGGCCATATTTCTTTTATTACTCACTTTGCATAAATTATTTGTTATGCAACAAATTTTTTATTATTATTATTACTATTATCTCCGGTTTGCACTATTTTTTGTGCACAGGAAAATGATCCAGCTGGACTATATCCTTTGGCGTCACCTCGGCTGGACAGGGGGCTTCGTTAACACTTTATTACCCCATGCCGGGGACTCCGGCATCACCCTGCCATCCTGCATTGACCGTGCTATGTCACCACTTCGGAGTGCCGAGCTCTTTGCTCCGCCACCTCAGGACCGGCTCGGGGATGGAACCTCGTCCCGCATCAAGCTCGGACCGCGTCATCAATACCGAACACACTAACCAGCTAAGTTGTCTTCATGCTCAAAGTTTTAAGTTTTTAACTTGTGTTCGGCTCGGCCAAGCATTATACTTTTTTGGAAAAAAGTTGCTTCTAAAAATTTCCTTGTCCAAACTTTGTTTGTGACGCGCAAATTCAAATACCCCGTTTACTTGGGGGCTTCCTTCATGAAGCTTTTTCCTCTTGCATATGGTTATACTTGTAAGGCTTCATTCCTTATTCATGTATTACGCCACAATATGCACCATATTGACTTAAGCGATTTGCAAGCTGGGTTGCCTGGCTCCTGTGCTTAAGCCTACGTTCCCGATTGTTCGACTAGGGAGTAAAGGGAGCACCTCTGCGATTGTCACGATCGGGTCACCCGAGCCGGACCTCAGACTGGGTGAAGCCGAAAGCTAGCGCTCTTATTGTTTTCAATCATGGTCGGCACACAACGGAACTCATGAGTACAAAAAATCTATTTCACAAGTCTCATAATAACAATGAGCACCGAAGAAAGGTATCGGTGGGGGTACTATTTTCTTCGAAGATGCTTCTTACTCTTCGCAGTAATATATCATAAGTTCCCTGAGCGCGCTTTGTCTATTACAGCCTTATGACCTGATTGCCTGGTTATTGGAAACACCGTCTATATTCTCTACAGATGGAGTACATAACACTTTTCGGTCCTTGACCAAAGAGGGAGAAGCCGACGGTCGGTTAAGACGCGTTTAAAGTTCGGTTGAACATAGATATGATATAAGTACTTCGGTACATGCAATCATGCTTTTACCCAAGTCACTTGGGGGCTCTTCAATTTATATGAGCCGTTTTATGATAAGTGTTTTTCTTCTTAGTTGTTGCAAATTTTTTCATTATTTATCACTCCTTTTTTTGACACAAGTGTGCGGTCACTAGCCGGGGAGCCTAATTTCTCTCTCAAAGCCGCTAGAGTTTTGTTTGCTAAACTGGCCTAGTAAGAAGTACTCCGCCATCGGGATAGGAGGTTGAAGCCGTAGGCTGACCCGCTTGAAGTTTTGAGATAGGATGTGTCATGTTAAAGCACGACAGAAGCACCTTTTTTTTCTAAAGTCCAATTTTCGGATTGGCACCGAACACTTGATCTAGTTCGGACATTAACCTTTTGAATAAGTTTTTTGGCTTTTCGAGCCCATGGCACTTTTAAACTATTTGTGTGTTTTCAGCACAAGTCTCGTAGTGCAACGCCGGACACCTTTAGAGATTCGGCAAAAACATTCTCGGATATTGTAATATATGCATCAGTTTCGAATTGTGTCTTCGGTCAATAGTTGGGTTGCCCGACTCCTGCGCTTGCCTCCTATGTTCCGCTTTGTTCGGCTAGGTGTGCAAAGGGAGAACCACTGCGATTGTGCTTCCAGCTCACATGGTTAAGCACCTCAGTGGAGAAAGCCAAAAACTGACTGTCACAATAAGCGTAAACTGGTCGGCGATCCAATGACGGCGTTAAACGACGGGCCATTCATAACAATGGCCGAAGTGTTTACGGCTTGACCTCGACTGTCGCCGAACACTACCGGGGGCTATTAACTGGCCTCCCAAACTAAACCCTCGATATTTTGCTCTTACATTGGAGCTAAGGTTTCATGATCATGCTTAGCATGACAACCCAAAGAAAGGAACCGATAGCGGGACTATTTTCTTCGGAAGACATTTCTTCTGTTAAACAGTAATATAACATGTCTCTCCGCGTACCTTTGTTTATAAAACCGTATGGCCAGATTGCTTTGTTTGGTGTAAATCTTTGCCCTCATAAAGGCTTTATAAAGTAGGACAAACAATCCTCGGCTATTGGCCGAGGAGGTGGAAGCTGATGGTCGGTCAACAAAGTTTTGTACAATACGGATCCGAGCATTAATGACGTAAAGTACTTTGATACATAGAGTCATTACACATAATTTGTGATTTTACTATGGATATCGATCCTTAATTCGGCCTCCCATGCCCGCATTAAGGCTCGGGGGCTACTGAGCTTCGGGCTTATTATTTACAAATATTAAAGAGGCACATCGATCCCCTGATCTGGTGTTGCCACCCGACCAGTATCTCGGGGGCTACTGCATTGCCTGTCCAATGCAAAAAAATTTAAGTGCAATACAGTCTCCGAGGAGATTTTGATCCTTAGGTTGGTCGGCCGCACCCAACCTGAGTCTCGAGGACTGAGCATGCCGCTTTTTGTGTCCCGAAGTGTTCTGCCGAGCTAGGACTTGATCCTCAGGCCGATTTTGCAAATCAACCTAAGTCTCAGCGGTTACTAGGATCAGCGGTCTTATGTCATCCTTCAGGTGCATCTCGGGTTTTAGACCAATACACACCTTGAGGGCTACTGGCTATATATCTCGTCAGAGAATAAATTACATCAATAAAAAACATTGACCAAAAATCAGCCCATGATTGAGGTGCTTAACCACCTCAGAAGCAGTTCGGCATATAGCTCAGAAGCAAGTGGCTGGCTCCTTAGAGGGCATTTCCGGCATTAAGCTCGGCTAAACTCCTTCAACTTTTTTGGACCAAGATGATCTATGACATCTTGGATATAGTCTGGCGTTGGAGCTTGGACAAAGTCCGGCGTTGGAGTTCGGATACATTCCGGCGTTGGAGTTCGGATACATTTCGGCGTTGGAGCTCGAAAGAAGTCCGGCATTGGTGCTCGGCTGCAAGAGATACCTTGAATGCAGTCCGGCGTTAGAGCTCGGATGCAAGAGGATGCTGCTGCCTGGGAACAAACTTCAAACCCGAGGTGTGGCATAAAAATAACAAGGCATTGATAAAGGCCGGAAACTTAAAGGGGCTCCTCGGATACCCGACGTGTAAACTCGTCGAATGCATTTCGGTGATCCTCAAGATCGAAGATGAGAAGATTTGTTGAACCAGTTTTCAAGACCGGCAACCGAAGATGAAGAACAGTTCGGAAGAATCGAGGAGCGTCCCTAACTTGAAGACCGGTTCAGGGGGCTACTGACGGTGTCCTGGACTAGGGGGTACTCAATGCGTCGTCTCCTGATCAGTTGGATTGGGCTGAGGACCCCCATGGACGTATACTCATGGGCCAGTCCGGACAGCTGCCGCATACAAGGAAGAATCCACATGACTTGGCGATCAAGACAAGGACTCCTCCCCCACTGGCGTATTCGGCTAGAATTCTTGTTATCCTAGGCCTCTGGTGCAATATATAAACCAAGGCCAGGCTAGTCGATAGATATAAAACAACAATCATACCATAGGCTAGCTTCTAGGGTTTAGCCTCTCTGATCTCGTGGTAGATCAACTCTTGTACTACCCATATCATCAATATTAATCAAGCAGGAGTAGGGTTTTACCTCCATCGAGAGGGCCCGAACCTAGGTAAACATTGTGTCCCTTGCCTCCTGTTACCATTGATCCTAAGACGCACTGCTTGGGACCCCCTACCCGAGATCCGCCGGTTTTGACACCGACAGCCACCAAAACCCGTGAAACCCAGTGCTCCTCCGTCGGCCTCCCGACCGCCGCCCAACCGGAGACTCTTCCCCGACTACGTCGTCCACCGCAACAGCTCGCCGTCCCTCATCCACCGCATCGGATGAGTATCTGTTGTCAATCTCGTCGTCCCGTCGGATCAGCCGCCCCGTCCTCCACCTTCAAGGAGCTGCCCCGATGTTCACCTTGTCTATTGCGCCACCTCAATCCCCACAACACTGTCTTGGCCTACCCCACCGGAACCGCAGCACCCTCACCAATTCCTCCGATGAAGCCGAGGCCAACTCAGCGCCACCAAGGAGGTTCTGCACTCACTGCTGCATTTTAACTTTTATTCAATCTCACGGGGGTTCCAGTGCTCGATACCGAGCAGACATGGTGTCTCCATCGACGGTGCCGTAACCGGCCACATCATCCATGGCGTCTCTCCCCCATGTTGTTGCTTCCTCGGCGGCGACTTCCACAACGACACTAGCTGCAGCTGCTCCGACTCTCGCTCGCACTGCGGCTCTGTTCTTGCTGTCGGTCGCGCTGTTGCATTGCTCTTGCTTTCGTTCATGCTGCTGCTCTACTCTTGCTCTGGCTTGCGCTGCTGCTGCTGCTGCACGACCTCCGGTAGCTACAGGAGTTGCTGCTTTAGCACTCGCTCGCGGTGCTACTGCACGACTTGCTCTCTGCTAGTGCGTTCCCTGCTCGAGCGTCTGCTGATTTAGATCACTGCTTCTCTTCTACTAGTGCTCGAACGCCCTAAACATCTATTGCAATGCTCTGTTACTAGTTCAATCAGTTTCGACAGTAAAATTCAGTTTCGACTGTGAAGTTCATTTTCTTCAGTTAAGTTTAGAGTGAACAGTACTTACATCATCTGTCGGAGCGGCCGTGGCGCGGCTGATGCGTTTTACATCTAGCACTTTTTGGTGATGTATTTTACATCATCTATTGCAGATGATATTAGGGTCCCACTTCAGATTAAAGTTGTCTGTCTTGTCATGCTTCAGCCTCGTCGCCGTACACCTTAGCGGAGCTGCTCCAACGACGGAACCGTCCATCACATCGGAGCAGTACCCTCGGTGTCGTTTCCAGAGGCCTCGGATCTTCTTCCCCGCCTCCGACAGTCACACCAGCATCATCACCATCCTCCACGTCCAACCCAATGATGCTGAGGTCCACAAGGCTATGCCAAAGAGGTTGTACATTCGCCGCATCACTTTGTTTCTCCATTCCTCTATTCTTCCAATTCATGTGAGCCAAACACCTAGGTTGACTGAAATCCTATGTTTCCAAATGCTCTTTTTTGCACGTGCATTCCTATCCTATTCCTGTGTTTTTCCTGTCCCTACATTTATAGAATCCTCCAATTCTAAGGAGCCCTTACAGATTTACTTCATTTTCGGATTGGTGTCAAAGAAAACTCTGTGTGTTATGTCCTGCTCCTGCCGTGCCGTCATCCACCCCACCCGAGGTGCACCATCGATAGAAGCGTTCACTGCAGCAGAGATCCCCCTGCAGACTTTCTTTCGCCGCCTTAGATCATCTTCCCCGTTGTCGCCAGCCACGCCAACTTCATTACCATCATCGACTGAGCAGATGAACCCGAGGACTACACAGTTCCGGAAGAGAGGTCGTAGTCTTTCGTGTTTGCTTATACATAGGTTATTATTACTTGCTACTTTATTGTTCAATCTTGAGTTTTGAATTGCCCATGGGTCTCATATTGAGCCAGCAACGAATAGTATCTGTCTACTATCTGGTTCATCTGGGGTCTTCTATGTGGTTCATGTTGGGTGGGCAACAAACAATAGATGATCCATTGTCTATCTTTTTAAACTGAAGCTATAATCTACCTGCTATCATTAGTCTTGGATCCATCCACTCGTTTGCTACCATCAGTCTTTATTTTTGCATGCACCCCTTAGGCCTTACAAAATCTAACTATTTTTTATTATGCATGTCAGATATTGTACACAATCGTACTGAATATGTAGAGAAAACGAGAAGACCGTTGCATGCGAATATAATGTCATGCAGACGCTGCTCTATGGTGGGCGAAGTGCCCCCCTCTCATGCATTTCCAGATTGTATTCCAGAGGAAGATAACTGTTCAGATGGAGATTCAGAAGGAGCCGACCATGCCTGTTTACCACCTGAGGTGTTTGCTCTAACCTGGCATGCTGATGTTGGTCATATCATGCATATGGAGCCTTGCATTGCTTACATTATACATCTTATATGTCATCAGCTTAGTTTAGATTTGCTTTGTGTGAATGCCACCTGTTTGGTTTCTATATCATATTCCCACCATTCCTAAATATTTGTCTTTTTAGAGATTTCAACAAGTGACTACATACGAAACAAAATGAGTGAATCTACACTCTAAAATATGTCTATATACATCCGTATGTGGTAGTCCATTTGAAATCTCTAAAAAGACAAATATTTAGGAACGGAGGGAGTATATGGGAATTATGCAATGTCATCTTCTTTAGCCAGGCATCATATATGTGAATCATGCAATGCCATCCTGTTTAGCCAGTCATCGTATATGTGAATTGTATCGTGCCATATTTTTTTTCCATAATGTATTCCATTTGTCAACAATGTTTATACATTCATCTACTCTTCCTGTGCATCAGCCATTTGAGTCGGTCATGGGAAAATCTGGATTGAAAACAAGGTCTTCTGAGCAGTCAGTGCTACCTATCGATGCAGATTTCTTGCTGGTTACAGATAGCTCCTCAGAGGAGGATTCAGAGAGAGATGACCAGTCGTATTCCCCCCGAGGTGCATGCTCTAACTTGGCTGGGTTATATTGCTCATATCATGCATATGGTGTCTTGCATTTCCATACCATCTGCTTAGATTAGAAATGCTTTGTGTGAATGCCTCCTGTTTGCTTTCTATATCAGATATGTGAATTATGCAATGCCATGTTTTTCAACCAGTTATCATATATGTGAATTATGCACCGCCATGGAGCCAGGCATCATATATGTGAATTATCTCATGCCATCTTTTTTTTTCATTACGTATTCCATTTGTTGACAATCTGTGTATATTGAACTACTCTTCATGTGTATCGGCCATTTGAGCCGGTTATGGAAAAATCTGGAGTGAAAACAAGGTCTTCAGAGCAGGCAATGGTACCTATTGAAGCATATATCTCGATGGTTACAGGGAGCTCCTCAGAGGAGGATTCAGAGACAGATGACCAGTCCTATATCCCACCTGAGGTGTATGCTCTAAGTTGCAATGTTTATATTTCTCATATGATGCATATGGTGTCTTGCATTGCTTAGTTTAGACATCATATGCACAATATTGAATTCTATCTGCTTAGTTTAGAGATCATACATGCAAGTGCCATCCTCTTAGTATATGAATCAATTATGTCAATTATATCATGCCACCCTGTATATTTAGACAACATGTATGTGAATTATTTCATCCCAACCTATTTTAGAAAGACATCATATAGTTTTGTCATGTCATCCTGTTTAGGTACTCATCATATGTTGAATTATGCCATTATATCCTGTTAAGTTATCCATCATATATCTGAAACTGTGTCATTCTATCCTGTTTAGTTAGGCATCATATATGTGAAATTGTGTCATGCTGTCCTGTTTGGTTAGACAACATATATGTGAATTACCACATCTGTCTATCATACAATGTCTGTACGTTCAATTTATTTTCTTGTTTATCATCCATTTGAATTGGAGGGTGTGGTGGCAGTATCTAAGGGAGGAAAAACCCGTTCTTCACAAAAGACAGTGCTACCCGTCGATGCAGATAGAACCATGGTTGTACTGGACCACAAACTAGCCCCACCACACATAATCAAGACTCTTCCAGATTGCACACTTATACCGTTGGGCAGAGAACCAACTACAACCCATCTAACCGCAACCCCAGCGGATAGTAACCCACTTATAGTTGACAAAGCACCATGTCCACCACAGAGTACCCCCACATGAGCAGTTTGTAAAGCTAATGTAGTGCCCAAAGCACGAAGACCACCACAGCTAACCCAAACTCCACATTTAAAGCAGAAGAGCAACTGTTCTCAGGTGAGATTCCATAGCTATGGTCCATACTCCTTTGCTGTTGCATCACTATATTTACTCATACCAACTACTTTCAAATTTGAAGGATCCAATTGAAACTCCAATGGCGCAACAGGTATGTTTTAAACCTATTTCTTTAACTGGATTGCTGTTCTAACTTCTTGCTCTATGTTGATTTCAGTTTAAGTTGTATAAACAGTTATGTTCTCATGTGATGCACATTACAAGTGCTGCCAATGCTGTGTAGTTTCTCACACTTATATTCTGTCTATGCTGCTGTGTCTTAAAAATATATGAGTTGAACTGTGTCTCTATCTTGATTACGGAACATAAACTAGAATGATATGGACAATACAGTGACCATAGTGCATAGATATATGTTTGTTTCATGCTGTTATCCTATCCACCTTACTACTGAGCCGGTTTACCAAAATGAGTTTGGTATACTACAAGCTAAACCTGTGATGTGTCTACTTGTTTCTCTTGTTGTATGCAAACAGAATATTGGAGAAGAGCACCCCACTATGCAATGGTAGAGAAAGTAATGCAGATAAGGTTCAAGATAGTGAGACAACCCTGTTGGTCTCCAAGAAAGGTGATAAAGGCGATCTTGTAGGCAGTGAGAAAACCCCACAGTCTTGCGTTGATGTAGTGTTCGAGTTACTGGCCAGTACCGCTGGCACAAGCTCTTCAAACTCGTTGCCTGAATCACTTCGGCTTCTTCAGTCTCAGCTACAAGCTGAAAGGCATCAGTCAGCTGTGCTGCGGCAAGAAGCCGAAGGACTGAGGAAGTCCCTGCAGAATTCAGATGCGTACTTTCTTGTGCAACATCAAGCGCTGGAGGATTTAAGCGCCAAACAAGAGAAAGTTAATAAGCTTGCTAAGCATCTTGCCAGCATTATGGGTACCCAAGATATTGTTTCTTGAACTCTTCTGAAGTGGTTTCAGTTCTGGACTTGTTTTGCTGCGGCGTTTATATGCTGTTGTGTTCCCTATATTTGCACTGGTGGTGAACTTTGATGCCCAGTGGATGTAATATGTGTAATAGCCGTGATAGCCTAGCATAAGTTGCTTGCTTATTTATTTCCTTGTTGTCTTGTTTATTTGTTTGCTTGTAGTCAGTGCAGTTCTTTTTCCGCAGTTTGCTAGTGGCTGCAATAACCTATTTTTTAAAACTAGGCCACAATAACCATGGGCTAATATTTACTGTAGTGACACTGGGCCTCCTACGGGCCATAGAAATAGTGGGCCTTCTATGGGCCGTAGAAACAGTAGGCCTTCTACGGGCCATAGAAACATTGGGCCTTCTACGGGTCGTAGAAACAATGGGCCTTCTACGGGTCGTCTCATCAATGGGCCTTATACGGGCCGTATGATCGATTGGCCAAACATGGGCCAATAACAGGCCGCATTATGGCCATAAACGGGCTAGAGTTGGAATCGTCCGTTCATGGGCCGACCATAATGGGCCACCGTTAATAGGCTGTATTTGATGACGCTATGAAAACGGCCCAATGTATTAACGGACCACAAACGGGCCGACTGTAACCACGGGCTGAATTTGGCCCACAAGCAAAAAATGACAGTAACGGGCCGTAAGTAAATGTATGCTCGAAATGAGCCCAAGAATAAATGGGCTCTGAGAAGGCCGAAAGATAACATGGGCTGGAAACGGCCCAACTGAATAACGGGCCCTTAATGGGTATAAAGTGATACACTGTTCATTACGGGCCAGTTTCACCACGGGCCGTTAATGGGTCTAAAGTGATACACTGTTCATTGCGGGCCAGTTTCACCACGGGTCGTTAATAGGCCAAGAGTTACATAGGGCCTCATATGGGCCGAAAGACGTCATGGGACATACATGGGCCAGAAGTGAAAACGGGCTGGAATCATATTGGATGGCCCAGATGACGCTACTGGGCCTAATTCGGATAGGGCGTAACGGGCCTTGGGTTAGCGGGCTGTAAATGGGCTATATGCGAACAGGCCGTTAACAGGCTTTCCATGGGCCGGCCCGTCACCTTTTGACCAAGTCAAACGGGCCGGCCTTTTTAGAGGAATGGGCCTCTGTTGGGTCGTGCCACGTGTCGACGTATCATAGGCGCCTTCTGTCCAATGAGTGGATGACATCTGTCCCAAGAACGAGCCGACACATGTTTCCTCCAGCCAATGATGATTTTACACGTGGAAAATCCCCATTGGTCGAGGCTGTTAACGGCGTTCCATTACGGTGGATGCCACGTGTTGGTCACCCTTGACGAAAGCACTTCTATGACGGGCGATTTATTATCATGGAAGTGGACACTTCCGTGATGATAATTTTGGTAATGTCATGGAACACTTCTACGACAACACAAGTATGACTATCTTGATTATGTCATAAATTTGTCATGGATGTACATGCATGACAAAAAACGCGACCTACTGTGACAAACACGTATCATCACGGAAGTGTATTTTTTTTGTAGTGCATAGCGCATATTGCGAGGCGGTTTCCTCTGCATGTCTTGCCGAAGCAGAGATCGTGTCCCCTTATTACGGGATTCTCATCAATACGGGTATGGGTAGTCCAACCGCACCGTCAATTGCGGAGAGTGGGGAACGAGCGGGTTCCACCAGGCAAGTGGGGAGGCGCAAAAGCTTTTTACTACCTCTATAAAGAGATAAGGTCTCTTCCTTTTTTGCCCACGCCTTTTCCTTCCGCTAGTACATTCCCCTTTGCTCGAGCTCTAGCGCCCAAGCACTCGTCTTCTCCATCGAAGAGGGATTCCAAAGATGTCTGGATCTGGAGCAGGAGGCAAATGGATGGCCTCTACTATCCGGGAGAGGGATATCAAAAAGCTCCGAGAGGTCGAGTACTTGGCGAAGAAGATCGGCCATCGTCTTCCGCCGGCGGGATAGATCGTCCCCACTCCGGAGCCCCACAAGAGGGTCGTGTTCCTTCCTCATTTTGTCCGCGGGCTCGGGTTTCCCCTTCACCCATTTGTTCGCGGCATCATTTATTATTACGGGATTGATTTACATGACCTTTCCCCCAATTCTATCCTTAACATCTCGACGTTCGTCGTCGTATGTGAGGCTTTTCTCCGTATTTCGCCCCACTTCGGCTTATGGCTGAAAATCTTCAATGTGAAGCCCAAGGTGGTGAATGGCGAGCACACCTAATGCGGCGGCACCATGGTGAGCAAGATGCCCAAGGTCGTATGGCCGACCGGCGCCTTCAATGATTCCCTCAAGGAGTGGCAGCAGCAGTGGTTCTATATCACCAAACCGCGCGGTAAAAAGTGGGCCGCTACCCTCGAATTCAGATCCGGAGCCCCACTGCGGCTCACGTCCTGGCCCGAGAAGGGCCTGAACTAGTCCTCATCCAACGAGCTATCGATGCTCCAAACGCGCATCCAGAGCATTGTCGACAAGGATGTCAAACTCGTCAAGGTAGTCCAGGTGTTGTTAGTTCGCCTGGTTCTCCCTTGCCAGCGTCGAACCTGCAATTTGTGGGAATACGACCCGGCCAAACACCATATGCTACGGGAGCTCTATGGCTCCTCCCACAAGGACATCTGGAAGGTGCTCTTCAAGTCCGGCAAACCGTGGCTGGGCTCCGCCGAGGACCGTGGGTATCAACTATCCCGTTCTGCGAGTCCGGTAAGTTATTGCTGTGCTATGTCCATCCATGTTTTAGCTGATGTGTCCTGAGAGAGACGCTTTTATCATGTTTTCTATAATAATCCCAGGAATGGATGAAAAAGGTGGAGCGGATACACTGTCCAACCCCACTACCGGAGGAACCGGCCAGACCTCTTCTGACGAATATGCTGGTCCCAGCGCCTTACGAGGCGCCGAAGAAAGAGGTGTCCAAGAAGGTCAAGAAGACTCGGAGTGGCCTCCGTCATCGTGATGCTTCGGACACAAAATCCGAAGACTCTCGCGACCATCTCTCCTCTGAAGATGAAGAGGAGGAGGAAGAAGACGAGTCCCTTGCAGGGGGAGGGAAGAAAAGGACGGCTTCCTCATCCCTGGAGGCCGAATCGCCAAAGAGGGTGAAAGGTTCCCTCCCCGAGGCATCCACCATGGCTGCTGATAGCAGCCCGGAGTGGGATCCCAGGGCCCAGCCCCTGGTAAAGTTGTAAGTATATGAAACCCGCACACACCTACGTGCCCGAGGTCATTAGGATGTAGTAGTTTTAACTGTCACCATATTTTGTACAGCCCAGCAAGGTCCCACGCCGGACAGTCCTCATCGGAGGATTCGCTGAGCTCCGATACCCTGGCGAGCGAGACGCCTCCAGAGGGCCCTTTCCCAAAGCCTAGGTGCGACACTGAGGTGTTGTCTCAGCGGGGCCCGGACCAGGGGGGCATATCCCTGGGGCCGGACACATGGTCCTGGAGACCTTTGGGGCTCCAGGATCGGGCGAGCAGCTACCTTTGACGGGGGGTGGCCCGCCCGCTCCGCCAGCAACCTCTGTCCAAGCAGAGTTGCCAGGCGGCCTATTGACGGTGCTAAAGAGTGCGTCCATCGTTGATGAGCATCACACCTTCATGGGTGCGGTGATTGAAAAGATTCAGTCCGCCGAGAGCGGACTGAATGAGTCCTGCCTTAGCCTTATAAAGGGCTTTGAGGTATGTTTTTAGAAACCTTTTGGAGATTGTCACATTATGAGTAGTAGCCCCTGATGCACTGTCCGGCAAGAGAGAGAGAAAGCCGGAGAGGGGATCAAATCATCCGCTTTGCAGGAGACTCAGTTACTGACGTGTATCCCTTTGTTTGAAAACAGGCGTCCACAGAGACGACCGTCGCTCATAGTGCGGAGGTGTCTGGACTAAAGTAGCGTCTGGAACAGGCCGAAGAGGAACTTGGCCGTGTGAAGAAGCAGTTGGAGGACAAGCAAGGTATGTCGAAACCTTGTGCTAAGTTGAGGACGAATTAGAAGTTGTGCCTGATGAAAATATTCGTATTGTATGCTCTAGGGGAGAGTGCCGAAATTGAGGCACTGAAGAATGCTGTGGCCAAAGCTGACAGTAAGGCCACCGCCGAACAGGCTCTTCGTGAGAAGCACGAGGCCAGAGTCATTGAAGCTGAGCGAGAACTCTAGGAGGCCGTGAAGAAAAGCGAGGCCTTGGAGCAGAGTCTAACAGGGAAAGAATCTGAACTCGCCTTTGCTCTCCAATCCGCAGAGGATGCTCGGGAAGAAGCCCGAGGTGCTCTAAAGGATATTAAGGAGGCCCGGAAGGTTGCGGCTGGTAAGAACTTTTGTACTCAAGGCCATTTTTGCATAGTAATGGGAGGAACTCTAAGCGACAAGCTGAATTCTTGTTTCACCAGGGGCATTTGCGGATCTGCCACACAGCATATCAGATGCTGCCCAATTCTACCGGATTGAGGAGAAGAAGTCTGTGGGGAAGCATTTCTGGTCGCAGTATTTGGTGCTGAATTATCCGGTGCCCTTTATCGATCAGCTGAAGAAGCTGGTCGAACTGCACCACGCGGCCGAACTAGCCATGAAGGACTTGGTTGTCCAGCTGTGGCCCGCGGAGCCAATTCCAAGCAGTTACTTCGGACTCGTGAAACGGATTGTTGGTGCTTGCCCTTGGCTCGATGTCATTAAGCGGTTGGTCTACATAGAGGGTGCACGCGTGGCATTTGCCTGTGCGAAGGTGCACTGGGGGAAGCTTGATGCTGAGAAGCTAATGACCGAGGGACCACCGGAGGGTAAGGAACATCGCAAGCCCGAGTTGTACTATGAGGGTGTCCTGAAAGGAGCCCGCCTTGTGGCGGATCAGTGTACCAAAGACACTATATTTTCCTGAAGGCAGTCGTGCCTTTCTTTGTAATGCGGGATAATGGCACTTTTATTATTTATTGCCTATTTATGTGAACTTTTGTTCTTCCTGTGCGGCTGTTTAGTGTATATAAATCCTGAGAGTTGGCCAGTCGTCGGCTTCTGCCCCCACGTAAAAAGTACGGGGGTGTTCGGGACATACCTGAACACTCTTTATCCCATTGTTGGGTCCTTTTAAGGAGGTGTTCCTCACCGCGAACCAGGCAATCAGACTATAGGGCTTTATCACTCTCACTTAGCCATAGGAATTCGAGTATGGTGGGTGTCGTGGAAATAACACGTCAGATGTCCTAACGGAAGGAATTAGTCGTGGAGCCATCGCAACGAGATTAGCTTGAAGGGGTTAAACCGGACAAGGGACATGAGAGTTTATACTAGTTTGGCCCCTTCAATGAAGGTAAAAGCCTACGTCTAGTCGTGATGGAATTGATTGGGTTTCGATGACCAGGGAGCAAATACGCTTTGCTCGAGTCTCGAGTTGTTTTTTCTTGTCCCTGAACCGCCGCCGGGTCGTCCCTTTATATACACAGGTTAACGCCCGGCAGGTTTACGGAGTCCCGAGGCTGGCTCATACAGTCTGGCTCGGTCTCCCCCTTTCCCTTACAACACAAGTTATACAATTATGACAGTTTACAACTATGGGCCCTGATCTGCCTTTGGGCCCTGGGCCTCTAACCTCATTATTAAAGCACCATCTTTGTCTTCATGGGCTTCAGTATAATGGAGCATGAACCGGCCCCTCCTGGGCGGTTTACACTTAGTAGTTATATCCTCAACATTAGGCCCCAGATTGATTTGAACCTGTTCATGTCAATCTTTCATACTTAGAAAAAAAATCTTTGAACATCTTCTTTAGACCCTTGTAAACCGCCATGATAACTTCTTCCTATAAACTTTGATAAACCGCCATGACGTCATCCCTTGAACGCAGCAGTGAATCGTCATGACGTCATCTCTGCATAAAAAGATTCCCTTCCTTAATTATCTCGAAGATCGAGGCGACAGCTGCACCCTCTTTTGCTGCTTCAGGCTCCTCGATTCTCGCGCCTGCCACTTATCCCCTTCTCTTTATAAATAAGGCCGGGGGGTATTTCCATTTTCCCCCTTGCCTCTCATCTTCCTCCTGGGGACCCGAAGAGCTCAAGCGCTGCCGCCGCCGTCGATCCTCGAATCTACACCGACTAGGCCGCTGCATCACCCTATTCGTACCAGAGACCCTGCAATACTCCTCTGCTGCTGCGTGGCCCTGGTAAGCTGTCCTCCTATAACCCTAGATCTCCATTAGGGCTTCGGATTTCATCCGTGTTCATCGATGTTCATCAGTGCTTCTCCGTCTTTCCCTTAGCCTCTTTACTGAATCTAGCTATGCCTGATAGTTTTCTTTTGCGGCTAGATCCATAACTTTAGTCTGCCGCACCACAGCGTCTTGCTGTTCCTGGAAAAAACTCCATCTGGACCTTCTCCATTCCTCTTAACGCCATTGTAGGGCTTAGAAAAGTTTTCTTTATTGAACCACGGTAGATCCAAAATTATACTGCCATATTATGAAACCTGTTTCTGTAAAACACTTAGTAGATTTCAGCTCTGCCTCTTCTGTTTAAGGGCGGTTTAACCTTTAGTAGTTAGTAATCCGCCAGATACCATTAGCCCTCACTTAAACCGCCATTTTGACTTGAGTAGCAGTATCCATTTTAACTTTCGAACTTGTCCTGATTAAATTTCCTGGTTTAACTCCGGTTTAGAGCACATCAACCTTGAATCTTAAACCGGCTTTCGCACCTCTTTTACAGTTTATCTTCCAGAATGACCAAGCAATTCTCAGCTTGCAACTGGGTTCCTTCCCGGATCACAGAGACTCAACTCAACGTGTCGTGGAATTAACACGTCAGATGTCCTCATGAAAGGACTTAGTCGTGGAGCCATCGCAACGGGTTAGCTTGAAGGGGTTAAACCGGACCAGGGACACGGGAGGTTTATACTAGTTCGGCCCCTTCGATGAAGGTAAAGCCTACGTCTAGTTGTGATGGGATTGATTGGGTTTCGATGACCAGGGAGCAAATACGCTTTTCCTGAGTCTCAAGTTGTTGTCTGTTGTCCCTGAAGCGCGACCGGGTCGTCCCTTTATATACACAGGTTGACGCCCGGCCGGTCTACAGAGTCCCGAGGCCGACTCATACAAGTGTCCGGCTCGGTCTCTCCTTTCCTAACTTACAATACAAGTTACATAACCATGGCGGTTTACCACTATGGGCCCTAATCCACCTATGGGCTCCGGGCCTCTAAGCTTCATTAGTAAAGCGCCATCTTCTGGGTCTTCGTGGGCTTCAATGTAGTTGAAGGTGAACCGGCCCCTCCTGGGCGGTTTACACTCAGTAGTTATATCCCCAACATTAGGCCCCAAATTGATTTGAACCTGTTCATGTCAATCCTTAATACATAAAGAATTTCTGTGAACATCTCCTTACATTTCTCGTAAACCGCCATGATGTCTTCTCCTGCAAATTTTGTTGAACCGCCGCCGTGATGTCATCCTCTGGACACAGCAATGGATCATCATGACGTCATCTCTATATAAACCCTTCATTTAATGGTATCCCGGAAATCGAGGCGACAGCTACGCCCTCGTTCACCGCTTCAGGCTCCTCGATCCCCGTGCCTGCATTTATCCATTTGCCTTATAAATAGGCTCGGGGTCCTTCCTCTCTTCCCCTTCCGTACCTCTTCTTCCTCCTTGTGACGCTCAAGCTCTGAAGCTCCATCGTCGCCCTCAGCCTTCGAGCACTACATCGACAAAGGCCACTGCATCAACCTGATTGTACCAGAAATCTGTGGCTTTCCTCCGCTATCCCTGGGCATCTGGTAAGCTTCTCCCTTTCAACCCTAGATATGCATTTAGGGTTCTTGCATTCTTCCGTGTTCATAGGTGTTCATCTCAGTTTCTTCTTATTCGCTTCTGCCATAGTTTCTTTGATCTAATTGTAGCATAGATCTCGTGCGGTAGTTGCTCCGCATCCAGTTTTAGCACTAGTAGATCTTCCTTCTCTGTACAGAATCTTTAGTAGAACGCACCAACTTCTCTGTTCTGTTTAACGCCTTTATAGATCGCAATTTTTTTTCTTACTGAAGCATTGGTAGATCCAAATTAATTTCATCATTGTGTGAGACCTGTTTCTGTCAACACTTAGCAGATCTTCATCTCTGGCTCCTCCACCTAAGGGCGGTTTAAACCTTTATACGCTTGGTAGTCCGCCATACATCAGTAGCCCTCACTTAAACCGCCGTCTGGTCTTGAATAATAAACTCCGGGTTAACTCACTTGTATGGTTTCATCAAATTCCCCGGTTTAACACCGATTGGTACACACCAACCATCTGTCGTAAACCAGCCTTACTTTTCCTTTTACAGTTTGTTTCCAAAATGACCAAGCAATTCGCCGCTTGCAACTGGGTTCCGTCCCGGATCACGGAGACGCAAATCAATGGATATGTTGTAACGGGCGCTTTAGCTTCAAAGAATATCCTTCACTGGCAAGTTCCTGGCCCTGAGTGCCCTCCTGAGCCTCAAGATGGAGAAGTTATTGTTTTTATGCAGCACCTAGACCGGGGTGTCAGCCCTCCCGGATCAAAAAATTTCTGGGATGTCCTTGCTAGTTTTCAACTCCATCCACAAGATATTGGACCAAATTCCATATCAAATATATGCAACTTTCAAGTATTTTGCGAAGTTTACCTTCAAGAGGAACCATCCGTTGAGCTCTTCCGGGACTTTTTCCATCTAAATCGCCGAACTGAGTTTTCTGATGGTCCTAACACGGAACTTGGTGGTGTATCAATCCAGAAGAGAAAAGAAGTTGATTTCCCACATGCATCACACCACAGTCATCCCAAAGACTGGAATCAAACTTGGTTTCACTGTTAGAACACTTCCCCTGCTGAAGAAAATCCCTTGCCGGGTTACCGCCCTCACCGGCTTAGCAACAGCCACCCTTTACCTCAACGATTAACTGCCAAAGAACGGCAAACTTATGCACCTCAACTCGCCAAGCTCCGGGCTCTCTTGGCTAACGGTTTAACTGGTGTTGATCTCGTTCGCTGCTGGGTTAAATGGCACATCCTGCCCTTAAGTCGCCGCTCCAGATTAATGCATGAGTATACCGGCGACACCAAGGACCCTCAACGGTTGAATGAAATAGAAATGACTGACGATGAAGTCACTGAATCGGTGAAGAAGATGTTAGACGAATCCATCACCGCATGCAGCCAAACCGGGCTGGCCCCCTTTTATACCGCCAACAAACCACCAACGGTAAAGATTTTAACTCTGTGCTTTCTTTGATCCACCTCCGCTTTAACCATGTGCTAATACTCTGTTTTAATTTCACAGGCTACCAGCTCCTTCTGGAAGAGGAAAACTCAAGACAAACCGGCTAGGGCTCCCCGTGTGAAGACCAAAGCCACAAAAAGAGCTGCCAAGAAGAAAACCGTCGAGTCTTCTGATCCGCCAGAAGATATTGACGAGTCGGATCAAGAGGTAGAACTTGACTCCCTTGGTTCCTTTTTCATACACCTTATTGACAATGACTATTCCCAGGATGACGCGGAGGCCAGCCGTGCGGACCATGTTGAGGTAATCTCTCTTTCCTCCGATTCAGATATTGTGCCGGTTCAAAGATTTCGCTGTGCAGTTCGGAAAGTAAAATACTCTCACCCCCTTGCTTATTTGGATCCGCAATTTCCTTTGAAGACAGAACAAGTTGAAGGGCGTTGCACAACCCGGCATAGTGGCCAGCAAGTCACTTCTTCTGGTTTACCGGACACGCCAACCCGAAAACTTCGTCCAGAGGTTACTTGTTCTCCTGAAAAAATTTATCCTTTGAAGGGTTTCTTCCGATGCCCACTCAATCCGTCTGATCCGAATTACCAGGTGTCTTATAATTCGTCTGGTGGTTCATCAACCACCCAGCTGCCTCCCCTTAAAACCGTCCCTGGGTAAGTATATAGCACCTCATCTTTTCCTCCATAGTCCGGTTTATCATGCTAATCTTCGCTTTGATATCGCAGTGCCAAAGCCCGTTTTAGCAAGAAGGCTAAAACCAGTGCCCCATCAAGTGAAGCTGAACCGGAGAGAGCTCCTAAAGGCACCGGTAGGACAACTGATGTTATGGATGATTCCGCCCCGCAAGGTGAAGATACTGAGGCCAATCCGTTGGAGGCTGACCCGGCCATTCATATTGATCCATCAAGTCCTCATGCTACTCCTCCGAGCCCGGCTGCTGATCCGCCTACTCCAGCCGCTAATCCGCCGATCCCAGCTGTCAATCCACTGAGCCCAGCCAGGGCACCATCAATCCGCCAAGTCCACCAAAGGGTAATGATGATGATGTCATTATTACTGGCCATGGTTTCACTACCCCTGGCAACCCAGTTGTTTTGTCCAAACATACTGCCAAGGAGGAATTCACTGCTATGGGAAAGGGGAAAGGAAAAACTGACTTATCCAACTTCATCAATCTTAGTGCCGAGGAACTTCATTCCGGCTTTTTGAGCCGCATGTACACCAGCCGTGACTTTGAAGCCCGTTTGGTGAATCTGATGAAGGAACGTTATGAGGTAATCTTTGAACTCTTTGAAGTTAACTTTATTCTGTATCTCTTCCATTGTAGCCCCCAAGGGCCGGGTTATCTCTTGAAGATAAACCGGGACTTTTGATATAAAGCACACTTCAACTGAGTAGCCCCCAAGGGCCGGTTTGTCTTTTGAAGACAAACCGGAACTATCTATCCTTGTTAATTACCTTTACTGATCAAATGTGCATTAGCCCCCAAGTGCCAAGCTGAATACCTGGATTGAACCTTGGGACTTTGAAAACATTCCCATTGTTGAAAAAAGCAATACACATTAGCCCCCAAGTGTCGAGTGCATAACTTGTTATGTGCTTGGGACTTCAACAATTTCATCTTCTGACTCTTGCAGACTGAGAAAAATATCAAAGAATCACAAATTGCCGACCTCCAAGAAAACATCAAGTCCCAGCAAGAAGAGACCTCTAAAGCCAAAGAGGAGCTGAAGGGCGCTTTAACTGCTATGGAACAGCTGAAGGACGACTTCAAAACAGAATGCACCAACTGGGAAACCAAAAAGGCTGCTTTGTTAAAGCGGGCTGAAGAGGCTGAAGCAGCTCTTAAACCGGTTGAGGAAGAGTTGACTGGGCTGAAGCATCAAGTGAACACTATGACAGCTGCAGTTTTTGGTAAGTACCTTACAATAACCTCATCTGAAGTATTGTTCAACTCCGCCGGTTTAACATTTGATTTTTTTAAACCTTCTCAGGTACCCGCATTGCTCATCTAGACACAGACATGCAAATGAAGTTGAAGGCAGCATACACTTTGATTGAGCAATTGTATACTGGTGCCCAACGGGTTATCAGTGCAGTCTCATACAATAAACCGGTGCCCACTTTGATCAAGGACACACTAATGAGATTATCCATGACGCTGGCTCAGATAGAAGAGGTGAAGCGATCTGCTGCCAGGGCTGGTGCTTTACTGGCACTGACCCGGGCCAAAGCATGGATATCTGACTTGGATCCTGTTGATATTGCTAAGGGATTTCCGGATGAGCAAGCAGACGGATCAACTTTTGATAATGATGCTCTCAAAGCCTTGACAAAGGAAATGCGTCCACTATCGAGTCAACTGGCTGAAGAAGCAAACTTGACTGTCCATCGGTCTTTTTATGATGAAAGAAATCAGTGGGTTGAGACGACTGTGGCAGAAGCGCAAAATCTTATCCCGCGAATTCGTAAGCATACCGTCAAATCTGATAAGTGAAGAAGCTGTATTTCAGGCTCTAACCCGGATTGACTGGACCACCATTGACTTCCAGCCACTGGGTGGGGAGGAGGAGGTTGAACCGGCGCCTGAAGATCCATCAACTTCATGTCATACTGGCAATGAATCTTAATCCGGCCATCGGGTTAAGTTGACAGACTTTGTTGAGTGTAAAAAACAATCAACAGTTTGGGCCTCAACGTGCCTTGTAATAGGCTAGTGAAAGTACTTTGCTTTGTGGTACTGATGCATAATGTTTGTTGATCCATCATGATATTTTTTGTTCTTAATTATACCTTGATGATTGTCATGCGATTCTGATATCTGCATAAAAAGATTTGTCCTGGCGGTTTACCGCCGGATGGGTCATAATGCCCAAGCTAAAGCCTGGTTAGTAACCAAAGCAGAATAAATATAAAATAACTCATACCTGTGATATGAAATCACTTAGTTGGTTTACTAACTTTTATTGCAATAAGGGTGAAAACCCAAATCCTGAGTTATTATAACTCACACCATGTAATGATGTTATGTAATAAGTCATGCCGGGTTATGATGAACACCAGATGATCAAACTGGCGACATAGAATCAAAGCCAGGCCGGGTTAATAAACACCGGTTTATAATTGGATGTGGTTTTAAAACTTATAGTTGAAGGCCAAGCCGGGTTAACAAACACCGGGGTAATATAATGACTGAAAAGTCATACGGGGTCAAGAGACGTCGGTTTAACTTAAAACCTTATCAAAGGAGAGAACTTCAAAAAGCAAATAAAACTTGTAGTCAAGGCTTTTCAAGGGCTGTCAGGCCCAAATTCGAGGCTTTTCATGGGCTGCCAGGCCACTGAGTTAAACCATTTGACAAATCCTTTTAAGATGGGCCTCCAACTAACCAATCGTCAATTTAACTTTGACAAGTTCAGGGTCTCAATGAGAGTAACTGTCAAACGTTCGGCGGGTCATGCCATGATTACCTAGATAGGAGTGGCTTAATTGATGAAGGCAGGTTAACCCGGGGTTCTAGGTGAATACACCAGGCTTCCAAGCCATGGGTCGGTACCCAGCTACAAGGGTCCTTTCAAACTCCTTGGTATTTTACACAAGGATCCCCCCAAGTAACTATGTGAGATGTGCTCATGGGTGCCTATGTTTGAGCTGTGCATAGCATCCAGACTCTCTTTGGCCCCTTGGGTGTGAAGCTCCCAAGCTGTATTGTGGCTTGATAGCCGGTTTGAAAGGTAGTACTCCGCTTTGTCAACTGAAGCCCCCATGGAACTCAAAGGATATTTGAGAAAAAATAGCAGAGGCCCTGCTTATAGCAAGGATGCCGGTTTATTATATTGATCATAATATATACATTGTCGAAATATGTACATAAGAAAAGCCTATGGCTCAAGTGTAGTAAGGCCGAAGGAGAGCTATGTTCCAGGGCCACCGGGTCTCCTCCTCAGAACTGCGTGAGTCTTCTCGAACATCAATGAGGTAGTATGATCCGTTGTGCAAATTTTTGCTGACCACAAAGGGTCCTTCCCAAGGTGGGGATAACTTGTGCATATCGGTATGATCCTGGATGAGCCAGAGCACTAAGTCGCCTTCTTGAAAGGTTCTTGTCTTAACCCGGCGGCTGTGATAACGCCGCAGGTCTTGTTGATAAACCGCCGATCGAGCCAAAGCCATGTCCCATTTCTCATCTAACAGGTCCAGTGCCTCTTGGCGTGCTTGCTCATTGTCCGCTTCAACATAATTGGCAACCCGGGGCGAGTCATGACGAATATCACTTGGAAGGACAGCCTCAGCCCCATAAACCATGAAGAAAGGTGTATAGCTCGTGGATCGGTTTGGGCTGGTGTTTATACTCCATAACACAGATGGTAATTCTTCCACCCAACAACCCGGCGTCCGCTTCAAAGGAACCATAAGCCGAGGCTTGATACCCTTCAGGATTTCTTGATTCACCCTCTCTGCTTGACCATTAGACTAGGGATGAGCTACAGACGCTACATCAAGACGGATGTGCTCTCATTGACAAAATTCCTCCATCTCGCCTTTAGAAAGGTTTGTGCCATTATCTGTGATGATGACCAAAACGAAAAATGACCTTTTTGAGAAATTGAACCGCCATGGCTACATCACACTTGCTGACGGGCTCCGCTTCAACCCATTTGGTGAATTTATCAACCGCCACCAACAGGTCGGTCTTCTTATCCTGGGAATGCTTAAAAGGTCCCACCATATCAAGCCCCCAAGTGGCAAAAGGCCAAGTGATAGGGATCATCCGTAGTTCTTGAGTCGGAACATGAGCTCGATATGAAAACTTCTGACAAGCGTCACACCGCTTTACCAGATCCTTTGCATCAGCATGAGGTGTCAACCAATAGAACCCATGACGAAAAGCTTTAGCTACCAGGGATTTTGAACCGGCATGGTGACCATAATCCCCTTCATGGATTTCATGTAGAATCTCTTGTCCTTCTTCAGGAGAAACACAATGTTGAAACACGCCTGAGACACTGCAACAGTGTAACTCGCCATTGTGAATAACCATGGACTTGGACCGCCGGATTATCTGTCTGGCAAAAACCTCATCATCTGGTAGCTCGCCCCGGTTCATATATGCCAAATATGGAACCGTCCAATTCAGAGTGATGTGTAAAGCGGCTACCAATTGGGCTTCTGGATCAGGAACAGCTAAATCCTCCTCTGTAGGCAACTTAACAGACGGGTTATGCAAGATATCTTAAAAGGTATCGGGTGGTACCGGTTTACGCTGAGATCCGAGCCGGCTTAGAGCATCTGCTGCTTCATTTTTGCGCCGGTCAATGTGCTCAACCTGATAACCCTTAAAGTGGCCTGCCACAATATCCACCTCACATCTGTAAGCCGCCATGAGTGGATCCTTAGAATCCCAGGTACTAGAAACTTGCTGAGCCACCAGATCAGAATCTACGAAACAGCGAACCCGGCTTAAGTTCATTTCCTTGGCCACACAGAGACCATGGAGTAAGGCCTCGTATTCTGCTGCATTGTTAGTACAAGGAAACATTAAGCGGAGGACATAACAAATTTTATCACCTCGAGGGGAAGTAAGGACCACTCCAGCCCCCGAGCCTTCCAATTGCCTAGACCCATCAAAGTGAATAGTCCAATATGTATTATCTGGTTTGTCCTCTGGTGTGTGTAACTCGGTCCAATCATTGATGAAATCAACAAGTGCTTGTGACTTGATTGATGTCCAAGGCATATACTTCAACCCGTGCGGGCCAAGCTCAATTACCCACTTTGCAACCAGGCCAGTTGCCTCCCTGTTCTGAATTATATCGCCCAAAGGAGCTGAACTGACCACTATAATGGGATGGCCTTGAAAGTATTGTTTGAGTTTCTGACTCGCCATAAAAACCCCATAAACTAGCTTCTGCCAATGCAGATACCGTTGCTTTGGCTCGATAAGTACTTCACTGATATTAGTAAACCGGCCGTTGAACCAGATATTCTTTACCTGCCTCCTTGCGCTCCACCACAATTGCCACGCTGACAGCACGGGCATTAGCAGCCACGTATAATAACAAGGGCTCTTTGTCAACCGGAGCAGCAAGAACCGGCGGTTCAACCAACTGTCGCTTTAACTCCTCAAAAGCCGCATTAGCTGCATCACTCCAGACGAAATCGTCTGTCTTTTTCAACATCTGATACAAAGGAATCGCCTTTTCTCCCAAATGGCTGATAAACCGGCTAAGGGCCGCAATTCGACCTGCCAGACGCTGAACATCATTGATACACTTCGGTTTAGCCAAAGATGCAATCGCTTTGATTTTTTCCGGATTAGCCTCAATGCCTCTATTGGATACCAGAAAACCTAAAAGCTTGCCTACCGGAACACCAAAAACGCAGTTGTCCGGATTGAGCATCATTTTGTAAACCCGAAGATTGTCAAACGTCTCCTTGAGGTCATCTATTAAGGTTTCCTTCTTCCTGGACTTTACCACAATGTCATCCACATAGGCATGAACATTACGCCCAATCTGCGTGTGAAGACAATTTTGCACACAACGCTGATAAGTTGCCTGTGCACTTTTGAGCCCAAAGGGCATAGAAACATAGCAGAAGGCTCCAAAGGGAGTGATGAAGGCTGTCTTCTCCTGGTCCTTAAGTGCCATTTTAATCTGATGATAACCTGAATAAGCATCCAAGAAACTCAGGCGCTCACAACCCACCGTCGCATCAATGATCTGATCAATATGCGGGAGAGCAAAAGGATCTGCTGGACAAGCTTTGTTCAAATCTGTGTAGTCAACACACATACGCCAAGTGCCGGTTTTCTTGAGAACAAGCACCGGATTAGCCAACCACTCAGGGTGAAATACTTTGACGATAAACCTAGCAGCCAACAGCCGGGCTACCACTTCACCAATGGCCTTGCGTCTTTCCTCGTTAAAGCGGCGAAGAAATTGTTGACTGGTTTAAACTTGGGATCAATATTGAGAGTGTGCTCAACGAGTTTCCTCGGTACACCTAGCATGTCAGAAGGTTTCCATGCAAAGATGTCCCGGTTCTCACGGTTGAACTCAATGAGCGCGCTTTCCTATTTTAGATCTAGGTTGGTACTGATGCTAAATTGTTTGGATGAATTGCCAGGAACAAAGTCAACAAGTTTAGTCTCATCAGCCGGTTTGAACTTTAGGGTCGGGTCATTCTCAGTGGTGGGCTTCTTCAGAGGGGTCATGTCTGCCGGATCAACATTATCTTTATAAAACTTCAGCTCCTCTGTAGCACAAACCGACTCAGCATAGGCCGCATCACCTTCCTCACAATCCAAAGCGATCTTTAGGCTTCCGTGTACTGTGATAATCCCCTTATGACCCGGCATTTTGAGCTGTAAATAGATATAGCAGGGCCTCGCCATAAATTTGGCGTAAGCCGGCCATCCAAACAGTGCATGATACGGGCTGTGGATCTTCACTACTTCAAAGGTCAATTTTTCAGACCTGGAATCATGCTCATCTCCAAACACAACCTCCAAAGTGATCTTGCCAATTGGATATGCCGATTTACCTGGTACCACACCATGAAAAACAGTGTTTGATGGTTTAAGACTCTTGTCTGTCAACCCCATGCGACGGAAAGTCTCATAGTATAGGATATTGATGCTACTTCCTCCATCCATCAGCACCTTGGTGAATTTATAACCTCCCACCTGAGGCGCCACCACCAAAGCGAGGTGACCCGGATTGTCAACCCGGGGCGGATGATCCTCTCTGCTACACACAATGGGATGCTCGGACCACCGCAAATAACATGGCACCATTGGTTCAACAGTATTAACTACTCTCTTGTGAAGCTTCTGATCATGCTTGCACAAACTAGTAGTGAACACATGATACTGCCCACCATTCAACTGCTAGGGGTGACTTTGATAACCTGATTGCTGATGATTGCCTTGATTATTCTGTTGGCTATTACCACCTTGGTTGCTCTGGTTGCCCTGATTATTCTGAAATCTAGAGTTTGAACCGCTGCCACCATGAAAACCTGGACCTGAACCGCCCGATGGGCCCTGATCATACCGGAATAGATCAGAATTTTTCAACTCTTTCATAATGTGACAATCTTTCCAAAGTTGTGTTGATGGAGCTTCCTTGGTCCCGTGCTTCGGCTCGGGGATGGAACCTCGTCCCGCATCAAGCTCGGACCGCGTCATCAATACCGAACACACTAACCAGCTAAGTTGTCTTCATGCTCAAAGTTTTAAATTTTTAACTTGTGTTCGGCTCGGCCAAGCATTATACTTTTTTGGAAAAAAGTTGCTTGTAAAAATTTCCTTGTCCAAACTTTGTTTGTGACGCGCAAATTCAAATACCCTGTTTACTTGGGGGCTTCCTTCATGAAGCTTTTTCCTCTTGCATATGGTTATACTTGTAAGGCTTTGTTCCTTATTCGTGTATTACGCCACAATATGCACCATATTGACTTAAGCGATTTGCAAGCTGGGTTGCCTGGCTCCTGTGCTTACCCCAACATTCCCGATTGTTCGACTAGGGAGTAAAGGGAGCACCTCTGCGATTGTCACGATCGGGTCACCCGAGCCGGACCTCAGACTGGGTGAAGCCGAAAGCTAGCACTCTTATTGTTTTCAATCATGGTCGGCACACAACGGAACTCATGAGTACAAAAAATCTATTGCACAAGTCTCATAATAACAATGAGCACCGAAGAAAGGTATCGGTGGGGTACTATTTTCTTCGAAGATGCTTCTTACTCTTCGCAGTAATATAGCATAAGTTCCCTGAGTGCGCTTTGTCTGTTACAGCCTTATGACCTGATTGCCTGGTTATTGGAAACACCGTCGATATTCTCTACAGATGGAGTACATAACACTTTTTGGTCCTTGACCGAAGAGGGAGAAGCCGACAGTCGATTAAGACGCGTTTAAAGTTCGGTTGAACATAGATATGATATAAGTACTTCGGTACATGCAATCATGCTTTTACCCAAGTCACCTGGGGGCTCTTCAATTTATATGAGCCGTTTATGATAAGTGTTTTTCTTCTTAGTTGTTGCAAAAAATTTCATTATTTATCACTCCTTTTTTCGACACAAGTGTGCGGTCACTAGCCGGGGAGCCTAATTTCTCTCTCGAAGCCGCTAGAGTTTAGTTTGCTAAACTGGCCTAGTAAGAAGTACTCCGCCATCGGGATAGGAGGTTGAAGCCGTAGGCTGACCTGCTTGAAGTTTTGAGATAGGATGTGTCATGTTAAAGCACGACAGAAGCACCTTTTTTTCTAAAGTCCAATTTTCGGATTGGCACCGAACACTTGATCTAGTTCGTACATTAACCTTTTGAATAAGTTTTTTGGCTTTTCGAGCCCATGGCACTTTTAAACTATTTGTGTGTTTTCAGCACAAGTCTCGTAGTGCAACGCCGGACACCTTTAGAGATTTGGCAAAAACATTCTCGGATATTGTAATATATGCATCGGTTTCGAATTGTGTCTTCGGTCAATAGTTGGGTTGCCCGACTCCTGCGCTTGCCTCCTATGTTCCGCTTTGTTCGGCTAGGTGTGCAAAGGGAGAACCACTGCGATTGTGCTTCCAGCTCACATGGTTAAGCACCTCAGTGGAGAAAGCCAAAAACTGACTGTCACAATAAGCGTAAACTGGTCGGCGATCCAATGACGGCGTTAAACGACGGGCCATTCATAACAATGGCCGAAGTGTTTACGGCTTGACCTCGACTGTCGCCGAACACTACCGGGGGCTATTAACTGGCCTCCCAAACTAAACCCTCGATATTTTGCTCTTACATTGGAGCTAAGGTTTCATGATCATGCTTAGCATGACAACCCAAAGAAAGGAACCGATAGCGGGACTATTTTCTTCGGAAGACATTTCTTCTGTTAAACAGTAATATAACATGTCTCTCCGCGTACCTTTGTTTATAAAACCGTATGGCCAGATTGCTTTGTTTGGTGTAAATCTTTGCCCTCATAAAGGCTTTATAAAGTAGGACAAACAATCCTCGGCTATTGGCCGAGGAGGTGGAAGCTGATGGTCGGTCAACAAAGTTTTGTACAATACGGATCCGAGCATTAATGACGTAAAGTACTTTGATACATAGAGTCATTACACATAATTTGTGATTTTACTATGGATATCGATCCTTAATTCGGCCTCCCATGCCCGCATTAAGGCTCGGGGGCTACTGAGCTTCGGGCTTATTATTTACAAATATTAAAGAGGCACATCGATCCCCTGATCTGGTGTTGCCACCCGACCAGTATCTCGGGGGCTACTGCATTGCCTGTCCAATGCAAAAAAATTTAAGTGCAATACAGTCTCCGAGGAGATTTTGATCCTTAGGTTGGTCGGCCGCACCCAACCTGAGTCTCGAGGACTGAGCATGCCGCTTTTTGTGTCCCGAAGTGTTCTGCCGAGCTAGGACTTGATCCTCAGGCCGATTTTGCAAATCAACCTAAGTCTCAGCGGTTACTAGGATCAGCGGTCTTATGTCATCCTTCAGGTGCATCTCGGGTTTTAGACCAATACACACCTTGAGGGCTACTGGCTATATATCTCGTCAGAGAATAAATTACATCAATAAAAAACATTGACCAAAAATCAGCCCATGATCGAGGTGCTTAACCACCTCAGAAGCAGTTCGGCATATAGCTCAGAAGCAAGTGGCTGGCTCCTTAGAGGGCATTTCCGGCATTAAGCTCGGCTAAACTCCTTCAACTTTTTTGGACCAAGATGATCTATGACATCTTGGATATAGTCTGGCGTTGGAGCTTGGACAAAGTCCGGCGTTGGAGTTCGGATACATTCCGGCGTTGGAGTTCGGATACATTTCGGCGTTGGAGCTCGAAAGAAGTCCGGCATTGGTGCTCGGCTGCAAGAGATACCTTGAATGCAGTCCGGCGTTAGAGCTCGGATGCAAGAGGATGCTGCTGCCTGGGAACAAACTTCAAACCCGAGGTGTGGCATAAAAATAACAAGGCATTGATAAAGGCCGGAAACTTAAAGGGGCTCCTCGGATACCCGACGTGTAAACTCGTCGAATGCATTTCGGTGATCCTCAAGATCGAAGATGAGAAGATTTGTTGAACCAGTTTTCAAGACCGGCAACCGAAGATGAAGAACAGTTCGGAAGAATCGAGGAGCGTCCCTAACTTGAAGACCGGTTCAGGGGGCTACTGACGGTGTCCTGGACTAGGGGGTACTCAATGCGTCGTCTCCTGATCAGTTGGATTGGGCTGAGGACCCCCATGGACGTATACTCATGGGCCAGTCCGGACAGCTGCCGCATACAAGGAAGAATCCACATGACTTGGCGATCAAGACAAGGACTCCTCCCCCACTGGCGTATTCGGCTAGAATTCTTGTTATCCTAGGCCTCTGGTGCAATATATAAACCAAGGCCAGGCTAGTCGATAGATATAAAACAACAATCATACCATAGGCTAGCTTCTAGGGTTTAGCCTCTCTGATCTCGTGGTAGATCAACTCTTGTACTACCCATATCATCAATATTAATCAAGCAGGAGTAGGGTTTTACCTCCATCGAGAGGGCCCGAACCTAGGTAAACATTGTGTCCCTTGCCTCATGTTACCATTGATCCTAAGACGCACTGCTTGGGACCCCCTACCCGAGATCCGCCGGTTTTGACACCGACAGCCACCAAAACCCATGAAACCCAATGCTCCTCCGTCGGCCTCCCGACCGCCGCCCAGCCAGAGACTCTTCCCCAACTACGTCGTCCACCGCAACAGCTCGCCGTCCCTCATCCACCGCACCGGATGAGGATCTGTTGTCAATCTCGTTGTCCCGTCGGATCAGCCGCCCCGTCCTCCACCTCCAAGGAGCTGCCCCGACGTTCACCTTGTCTATTGCGCCACCTCAATCCCCACAACGCTGTCTTGGCCTACCCCACCGGAACCACAGCACCCTCACCAATTCCTCCGATGAAGCCGAGGCCAACTCAGCGCCACCAAGGAGGTTCTGCACTCATCGCTGCATTTTAACTTTTATTCGATCTCACGGGGCTGCCGGTGCTCGATACCGAGCAGACATGGTGTCTCCATCGACGGCGCCAGCACCGGCCACATCATCCATGGCGTCTCTCCCCCATGTCGTTGCTTCCTCGGCAGCGACTTCCACAACGACACTAGCTGCAGCTGCTCCGGCTCTCGCTCACACTACGGCTCTGTTCTTGCTGTCGGTCGCGCTGCTGCACTGCTCTTGCTTTCGTTCATGCTGCTGCTCTACTCTTGCTCTCGCTTGCGCTGCTGCTGCTGCTGCACGACCTCCGGTAGCTACAGGAGTTGCTGCTTTAGCACTCGCTCACGGTGCTACTGCACGACTTGCTCTCTGCTAGTGCGTTCCCTGCTCGAGCGTCTGCTAATTTAGATCACTGCTTCTCTTCTACTAGTGCTCGAACGCCCTCAACATCTATTGCAATGCTCTGTTACTAGTTCAACCAGTTTCGACAGTAAAATTCAGTTTCGACTGTGAAGTTCATTTTCTTCAGTTAAGTTTAGAGTGAACAGTACTTACATCATCTGTCGGAGCGGCCGTGGCGCGGCTGATGCGTTTTACATCTAGCACTTTTTGGTGATGTATTTTACATCATCTATTGTAGATGATATTAGGGTCCCACTTCAAATTAAAGTTGTCTGTCTTGTCATGCTTCAGCCTTGTCGCCGTACACCTTAGCGGAGCTGCTCCAACGACGGAACCGTCCATCACATCGGAGCAGTACCCTCGGTGTCGTTTCCAAAGGCCTCGGATCTTATTCCCCGCCTCCGACAGTCACACCAGCATCATCACCATCCTCCACGTCCAACCCAATGATGCTGAGGTCCACAAGGCTATGCCAAAGAGGTTGTACATTCGCCGCATCACTTTGTTTCTCCATTCCTCTATTCTTCCAATTCATGTGAGCCAAACACCTAGGTTGACTGAAATCCTATGTTTCCAAATGCTCTTTTTTGCACGTGCATTCCTATCCTATTCCTGTGTTTTTCCTGTCCCTGCATTTATAGAATCCTCCAATTCTAAGGAGCCCTTACAGATTTACTTCATTTTCGGATTGGTGTCAAAGAAAACTCTGTGTGTTATGTCTTGCTCCTGCCGTGCCGTCATCCACCCCACCTGAGGTGCACCATCGATAGAAGCGTTGACTGCAGCAGAGATCCCCCTGCAGACTTTCTTTCGCCGCGTCAGATCATCTTCCCTGTTGTCGCCAGCCACGCCAACTTCATTACCATCATCGACTGAGCAGATGAACCTGAGGACTACACAGTTCCGGAAGAGAGGTCGCAGTCTTTTGTTGTTTGCTTATGTTATACATAGGTTATTATTACTTGCTACTTTATTGTTCAATCTTGAGTTTTGAATTGCCCATGGGTCTCATATCGAGCTAGCAACGAATAGTATCTGTCTACTATCTGGTTCATCTGGGGTCTTCTATGTGGTTCATGTTGGGTGGGCAACAAACAATAGATGATCCATTGTCTATCTTTTTAAACTGAAGCTATAATCTACCTGCTATCATTAGTCTTGGATCCATCCACTCGTTTGCTACCATCAGTCTTGATTTTTGCATGCACCCCTTAGGCCTTACAAAATCTAACTATTTTTTTTATTATGCATCCTTCTGAATATGTAGTGAAAAAGAGAAGACCGTTGCGTGCGAATATAATGTCATGCAGACGCTGCTCTATGGTGGGCGAAGTGCCCCCCCTCTCATGCATTTCCAGATTGTATTCCAGAGGAAGATAACTGTTCAAATGGAGATTCAGAAGGAGCCGACCATGCCTGTTTACCACCTGAGGTGTTTGCTCTAACCTGGCATGCTGATGTTGGTCATATCATGCATATGGAGCCTTGCATTGCTTACATTATACATCTTATATGTCATCAGCTTAGTTTAGATTTGCTTTGTGTGAATGCCACCTGTTTGGTTTCTATATCATATTCCCACCATTCCTAAATATTTGTCTTTTTAGAGATTTCAACAAGTGACTACATACGAAACAAAATGAGTGAATCTACACTCTAAAATATGTCTATATACATCCGTATGTGGTAGTCCATTTGAAATCTCAAAAAAGACAAATATTTAGGAACGGAGGGAGTATATGGGAATTATGCAATGCCATCTTCTTTAGCCAGGCATCATATACGTGAATCATGCAATGCCATCCTGTTTAGCCAGTCATCGTATATGTGAATTGTATCGTGCCATATTTTTTTTCCATAATGTATTTCATTTGTCAACAATGTTTATACATTCATCTACTCTTCCTGTGCATCAACCATTTGAGTCGGTCATGGGAAAATCTGGAGTGAAAACAAGGTCTTCTGAGCAGTCAGTGCTACCTATCGATGCAGATTTCTTGCTGGTTACAGATAGCTCCTCAGAGGAGGATTCAGAGAGAGATGACCAGTCGTATTCCCCCCGAGGTGCATGCTCTAACTTGGCTGGGTTATATTGCTCATATCATGCATATGGTGTCTTGCATTTCCATGCCATCTGCTTAGATTAGAAATGCTTTGTGTGAATGCCTCCTGTTTGCTTTCTATATCAGATATGTGAATTATGCAATGCCATGTTTTTCAGCCAGTTATCATATATGTGAATTATGCACCGCCATGGAGCCAGGCATCATATATGTGAATTATCTCATGCCATCTTTTTTTTCATTACGTATTCCATTTGTTGACAATCTGTGTATATTGAACTACTCTTCATGTGCATCGGCCATTTGAGCCGGTTATGGAAAAATCTGGAGTGAAAACAAGGTCTTCAGAGCAGGCAATGGTACCTATTGAAGCATATATCTCGATGGTTACAGGGAGCTCCTCAGAGGAGGATTCAGAGACAGATGACCAGTCCTATATCCCACCTGAGGTGTATGCTCTAAGTTGCAATGTTTATATTTCTCATATGATGCATATGGTGTCTTGCATTGCTTAGTTTAGACATCATATGCACAATATTGAATTCTATCTGCTTAGTTTAGAGATCATACATGCAAGTGCCATCCTCTTAGTATATGAATCAATTATGTCAATTATATCATGCCACCCTGTATATTTAGACAACATGTATGTGAATTATTTCATCCCAACCTATTTTAGAAAGACATCATATAGTTTTGTCATGTCATCCTGTTTAGGTACTCATCATATGTTGAATTATGCCATTATATCCTGTTAAGTTATCCATCATATATCTGAAACTGTGTCATTCTATCCTGTTTAGTTAGGCATCATATATGTGAAATTGTGTCATGCTGTCCTGTTTGGTTAGACAACATATATGTGAATTACCACATCTGTCTATCATACAATGTCTGTACGTTCAATTTCTTTTCTTGTTTATCATCCATTTGAATTGGAGGGTGTGGTGGCAGTATCTGAGGGAGGAAAAACCCGTTCTTCACAAAAGATAGTGCTACCCGTCGATGCAGATAGAACCATGGTTGTACTGGACCACAAACTAGCCCCACCACACATAATCAAGACTCTTCCAGATTGCACACTTATACCGTTGGGCAGAGAACCAACTACAACCCATCTAACCGCAACCCCAGCGGATAGTAACCCACTTATAGTTGACAAAGCACCATGTCCACCACAGAGTACCCCCACACGAGCAGTTTTTAAAGCTAATGTAGTGCCCAAAGCACGAAGACCACCACAACTAACCCAAACTCCACGTTTAAAGCAGAAGAGCAACTGTTCTCAGGTCAGATTCCATAGCTATGGTCCATACTCCTTTGCTGTTGCATCACTGTATTTACTCATACCAACTACTTTCAAATTTGAAGGATCCAATTGAAACTCCAATGGCGCAACAGGTATGTTTTAAACCTATTTCTTTAACTGGATTGCTGTTCTAACTTCTTGCTCTATGTTGATTTCAGTTTAAGTTGTATAAACAGTTATGTTCTCATGTGATGCACATTACAAGTGCTGCCAATGCTGTGTAGTTTCTCACACTTATATTCTGTCTATGCTGCTGTGTCTTAAAAATATATGAGTTGAACTGTGTCTCTATCTTGATTAGGGAACATAAACTAGAATGATATGGACAATACAGTGACCATAGTACATAGATATATGTTTGTTTCATGCTATTATCCTGTCCACCTTACTACTGAGCCGGTTTACCAAAATGAGTTTGGTATACTACAAGCTAAACCTGTGATGTGTCTACTTGTTTCTCTTGTTGTATGCAAACAAAATATTGGAGAAGAGAACCCCACTATGCAATGGTAGAGAAAGTAATGCAGATAAGGTTCAAGATAGTGAAACAACCCTGTTGGTCTCCAAGAAAGGTGATAAAAACGATCTTGTAGACAGTGAGAAAACCCCACAGTCTTGCGTTGATGTAGTGTTCGAGTTACTGGCCAGTACCACTGGCACAAGCTCTTCAAACTCGCTGCCTGAATCACTTCAGCTTCTTCAGTCTCAGCTACAAGCTGAAAGGCATCAGTCAGCTGTGCTGCAGCAAGAAGCCAAAGGACTCAGGAAGTCCCTGTAGAATTCAGATGCGTACTTTCTTGTGCAACAGCAAGCGCTGGAGGATTTAAGCGCCAAACAAGAGAAAGTTAATAAGCTTGTTAAGCATCTTGCCAGCATTATGGGTACCCAAGATATTTTTTCTTGAACTCTTCTGAAGTGGTTTCAGTTTTGGACTTGTTTTGCTGCGGCGTTTATATGCTGCTGTGTTCCCTATATTTGCACTGGTGGTGAACTTTGATGCCCAGTGGATGTAATATGTGTAATAGCCGTGATAGCCTAGCATAAGTTGCTTGCTTATTTATTTCCTTGTTGTCTTGTTTATTTGTTTGCTTGTAGTCAGTGCAGTTCTTTTTCCGCAGTTTGCTAGTGGCTGCAATAACCTATTTTTTAAAACTAGGCCACAATAACCATGGGCTAATATTTACTGTAGTGACACTGGGCCTCCTACGGGCCATAGAAATAGTGGGCCTTCTATGTGCCGTAGAAACAGTAGGCCTTCTACGGGCCATAGAAACATTGGGCCTTCTACGGGCCGTAGAAACAATGGGCCTTCTACGGGTCGTCTCATCAATGGGCCTTATACGGGCCGTATGATCGATTGGCCAAACATGGGCCAATAACAGGCCGCATTATGGCCGTAAACGGGCTAGAGTTGGAATCGTCCGTTCATGGGCCGACCATAATGGGCCATCGTTAATAGGCTGTATTTGATGACGCTATGAAAACGGCCCAATGTATTAACGGACCACAAACGGGCCGACTGTAACCACGGGCTGAATTTGGCCCACAAGCAGAAAATGACAGTAACGAGCCGTAAGTAAATGTATGCTCGAAATGAGCCCAAGAATAAATGGGCTCTGAGAAGGCCGAAAGATAACATGGGCTGGAAACGGCCCAACTGAATAACGGGCCCTTAATGGGTATAAAGTGATACACTGTTCATTACGGGCCAGTTTCACCACGGGCCGTTAATGGGTCTAAAGTGATACACTGTTCATTGCGGGCCAGTTTCACCACGGGTCGTTAATAGGCCAAGAGTTACATAGGGCCTCATATGGGCCGAAAGACGTCATGGGACATACATGGGCCAGAAGTGAAAACGGGCTGGAATCATATTGGATGGCCCAGATGACGGTACTGGGCCTAATTCGGATAGGGCATAACGGGCCTTGGGTTAGCGGGCTGTAAATGGGCTATATGCGAACATGCCGTTAACAGGCTTTCCATGGGCCGGCCCGTCACCTTTTGACCAAGTCAAACGGGCCGGCCTTTTTAGAGGAATGGGCCTCTGTTGGGCCGTGCCACGTGTCGACGTATCATAGGCGCCTTCTGTCCAATGAGTGGATGACATCTGTCCCAACAACGAGCCAACACATGTTTCCTCCAGCCAATGATGATTTTACACGTGGAAAATCCCCATTGGTCGGGGCTGTTAACGGTGTTCTGTTACGGTGGATGCCACGTGTTGGTCACCCTTGACGAAAGCACTTCTGTGACGCGCGATTTATCGTCATGGAAGTGGACACTTCCGTGATGATAATTTTGGTAATGTCATGGAACACTTCTACGACAACACAAGTATGACTATCTTGATTATGTCATAAATTTGTCATGGATGTACATGCATGACAAAAAACGCGACCTACTGTGACAAACACGTATCATCATGGAAGTGTATTTTTTTGTAGTGCATAGCGCATATTGCGAGGCGGTTTCCTCTGCATGTCTTGCCGAAGCAGAGATCGTGTCCCCTTATTACGGGATTCTCATCAATACGGGTATGGGTAGTCCAACCGCACCGTCAATTGTGGAGAGTGGGGAGCGAGCGGGTTCCACCAGGCAAGTGGGGAGGCGCAAAAGCTTTTTACTACCTCTATAAAGAGATAAGGTCTCTTCCTTTTTTGCCCACGCCTTTTCCTTCCGCTAGTACATTCCCCTTTGCTCGAGCTCTAGCGCCCAAGCACTCGTCTTCTCCATCGAAGAGGGATTCCGAAGATGTCTGGATCTGGAGCAGGAGGCAAATGGATGGCCTCTACTGTCCGGGAGAGGGATATCAAAAAGCTCCGAGAGGTCGGGTACTTGGCGAAGAAGATCGGCCATCGTCTTCCGCCGGCGGGATAGATCGTCCCCACTCCGGAGCCCCACAAGAGGGTCGTGTTCCTTCCTCATTTTGTCCGCGGGCTCGGGTTTCCCCTTCACCCATTTGTTCACGGCATCATGTATTATTACGGGATTGATTTTCATGACCTTTCCCCCGATTCTTTCCTTAACATCTCGACGTTCGTCGTTGTATGTGAGGCTTTTCTCCGTATTTCGCCCCACTTCGGCTTATGGCTGAAAATCTTCAATGTAAAGCCCAAGGTGGTGAATGGCGAGCACGCCTAATGCGACGGCGCCATGGTGAGCAAGATGCCCAAGGTCGTATGGCCGACCGACGCCTTCAATGATTCCCTCAAGGAGTGGCAGCAGCAGTGGTTCTATATCACCAAACCGCGCGGTAAAAAGTGGGCCGCTACCCTCGAATTCAGATCCGGAGCCCCACTGCGGCTCACGTCCTGGCCCGAGAAGGGCCTGAACTAGTCCTCATCCAACAAGCTGTCGATGCTCCAAACGCGCGTCCAAAGCGTTGTCGACAAGGATGCCAAACTCGTCAAGGTAGTCCAGGTGTTGTTAGTTTGCCTAGTTCTCCCTTGCCAGCGTCGAGCCTGCAATTTGTGGGAATACGACCCGGCCAAACACCATATGCTACGGGAGCTCTATGGCTCCTCCCACAAGGACATCTGGAAGGTGCTCTTCAAGTCCGGCAAACCGTGGCCGGGCTCCGCCGAGGACCGTGGGTATCAACTATCCCATTCTGCAAGTCCGGTAAGTTATTGCTGTGCTATGTCCATCCATGTTTTAGCTGATGTGTCGTGAGAGAGACGCTTTTATCATGTTTTCTATAATAATCCCAGGAATGGACGAAAAAGGTGGAGCAGATACACTGTCCAACCCCACTACCGGAGGAACCGGCCAGACCTCTTCTGACGAATATGCTGGTCCCAGCGCCTTACGAGGCGCCGAAGAAAGAGGTCTCCAAGAAGGTCAAGAAGACTCGGAGTGGCCTCCGTCATCGTGATGCTTCGGACACAAAATCTGAAGACTCCCGCGACCATCTCTCCTCCGAAGATGAAGAGGAGGAGGAAGAAGATGAGTCCCCTGCAGGGGGAGGGAAGAAAAGGACGGCTTCCTCATCCCTGGAGGCCGAATCACCAAAGAGGGTGAAAGGTTCCCTCCCCGAGGCGTCCACCATGGCTGCTGATAGCAGCCTGGAGTGGGATCCCAGGGTCCAGCCCCTAGTAAAGTTGTAAGTATACGAAACCCGCACACACCTACGTGCCCGAGGTCATTAGGATGTAGTAGTTTTAACTGTCGCCATATTTTGTACAGCCCGGAAAGGTCCCACGCCGGACAGTCCTCATCGGAGGATTCGCTCGAGACGCCTCCAGAGGGCCCTTTCCCGAAGCCTAGGTGCGACACTGAGGTGTCGTCTCAGCGGGGCCCGGACCAGGGGGGCATATCCCTGGGGCCGGACACATGGTCCTGGAGACCTTTTGGGCTCCAGGATTGGGCGAGCAGCTACCTTTGACGGGGGGTGGCCCGCTCGCTCCGCCAGCAACCTCTGTTCAAGCAGAGTTGCCGGGCGGCCTATTGACGGTGCTAAAGAGTGCGTCCATCATCGATGAGCATCACACCTTCATGGGTGCGGTGATTGAAAAGATTCAGTCCGCCGAGAGCGGACTGAATGAGTCCTGCCTTAGCCTTATAAAGGGCTTTGAGGTATGTTTTTAGAAACCTTTTGGAGATTGTCACATTATGAGTAGTAGCCCCTGATGCACTATCCGGCAAGAGAGAGAGAAAGACGGACAGGGGATCAAATCATCCGCTTTGCAGGAGACTCAGTTACTGACGTGTATCCCTTTGTTTGAAAATAGGCGTCCATAGAGACGACCGTCGCTCATAGTGCGGAGGTGTCTGGACTAAAGTAGCATCTGGAACAGGCCGAAGAGGAACTTGGCCGTGTGAAGAAGCAGTTGGAGGACAAGCAAGGTATGTCGAAACCTTGTGCTAAGTTGAGGACGAATTAGAAGTTGTTCCTGATGAAAATATTCGTATTGTATGCTCTAGGGGAGAGTGCCGAAATTGAGGCACTGAAGAAGGCTGTGGCCGAAGATGACAGTAAGGCCACCGCCGAACAGGCTCTTCGCGAGAAGCACGAGGCCAGAGTCATTGAAGCAGAGCGAGAGCTTGTAGAAAAGCAAGGCCTTGGAGCAGAGTCTAACAGGGAAAGAATCCGAACTCGCCTTTGCTCTCCAATCCGCAGAGGATGCTCGGGAAGAAGCCCGAGGTGCTCTAAAGGATATTAAGGAGGCCCGGAAGGTTGCGGCTGGTAAGAACTTTTGTACTCAAGGCCATTTTTGCATAGTAATGGGAGGAACTCTAAGCAACAAGCTGAATTCTTGTTTCTCCAGGGGCGTTTGCGGATCTGCCACGCAGCATATCAGATGCTGCCCAATTCTACCGGATTGAGGAGAAGAAGTCTGTGGGGAAGCATTTCTGGTCGCAGTATTTGGTGCTGAATTATCCGGTGCCCTTTATCGATCAGCTGAAGGAGCTGGTCGAACTGCACCACGCGGCCGAACTAGCCATGAAGGACTTGGTTGTCCGGCTGTGGCCCGCGGAGCCAATTCCAAGCAGTTACTTCGGACTCGTGAAACGAATTGTTGGTGCTTGCCCTTGGCTCGATGTCATTAAGCGGTTGGTCTACATAGAGGATGCACGCGTGGCATTTGCCCGTGCGAAGGTGCACTGGGGGAAGCTTGATGCTGAGAAGCTAATGACCGAGGGACCACCGGAGGGTAAGGAACATCGCAAGCCCGAGTTGTACTATGAGGGTGTCCTGAAAGGAGCCTGCCTTGTGGCGGATCAGTGTACCAAAGACACTATATTTTCCTGAAGGCAGTCGTGCCTTTCTTTGTAATGCGGGATAATAGCACTTTTATTATTTATTGCCTGTTTATGTGAACTTTTGTTCTTCCTGTGCGGCTGTTTAGTGTATATAAATCCTGAGAGTTGGCCAGTCGTCGGCTTCTGCCCCCACGTAAAAAGTACGGGGGTGTTCGGGACATACCTGAACACTCTTTATCCCATTGTTGGGTCCTTTTAAGGAGGTGTTCCTCACCGCGAACCAGGCAATCAGACTATAGGGCTTTATCACTCTCACTTAGCCATAGGAATTCGAGTATGGTGGGTGTCGTGGAAATAACACGTCAGATGTCCTAACGGAAGGACTTAGTCGTGGAGCCATCGCAACGAGATTAGCTTGAAGGGGTTAAACCGGAAAAGGGACATGAGAGTTTATACTAGTTTGGCCCCTTCAATGAAGGTAAAAGCCTACGTCTAGTCGTGATGGAATTGATTGGGTTTCGATGACCAGGGAGCAAATACGCTTTGCTCGAGTCTCGAGTTGTTGTTTCTTGTCCCTGAACCGCCGCCGGGTCGTCCCTTTATATACACAGGTTGACGCCCGGCAGGTTTACGGAGTCCCGAGGCTGGCTCATACAGTCTGGCTCGGTCTCCCCCTTTCCCTTACAACACAAGTTATACAATTATGACGGTTTACAACTATGGGCCCTGATCTGCCTTTGGGCCCTGGGCCTCTAACCTCAGTATTAAAGCACCATCTTTGTCTTCATGGGCTTCAGTATAATGGAGTGTGAACCGGCCCCTCCTGGGCGGTTTACACTTAGTAGTTATATCCTCAACATTAGGCCCCAGATTGATTTGAACCTGTTCATGTCAATCTTTCATACTTAGAAAAAATTCTTTGAACATCTTCTTTAGACCCTTGTAAACCACCATGATAACTTCTTCCTGTAAACTTTGATAAACCGCCGTGACGTCATCCCTTGAACGCTGCAGTGAATCGTCATGACGTCATCTCTGCATAAAAAGATTCCCTTCCTTAATTATCTCGAAGATCGAGGCGACAGCTGCACCCTCTTTTGCTGCTTCAGGCTCCTCGATTCTCGTGCTTGCCACTTATCCCCTTCTCTTTATAAATAAGGCCGGGGGGTCTTTCCATTTTCCCCCTTGCCTCTCGTCTTCCTCCTGGGGACCCGAAGAGCTCAAGCGCCGCCGCCGCCGTCGATCCTCGAATCTACACCGACTAGGCCGCTGCATCACCCTATTCGTACCAGAGACCCTGCAATACTCCTGCGCTGCTGCGTGGCCCTGGTAAGCTTTCCTCCCGTAACCCTAGATCTCCATTAGGGCTTTGGATTTCATCCGTGTTCATCGACGTTCATCGGTGCTTCTCCGTCTTTCCCTTGGCCTCTTTAGTGAATCTAGCTATGCCTGATAGTTTTCTTTTGCGGCTAGATCCATAACTTTAGTCTGCCGCACCACAGCGTCTTGCTGTTCCTGGAAAAAACTCCATCTGGACCTTCTCCATTCCTCTTAACGCCATTGTAGGGCTCAAAAAAGTTTTCTTTATTGAACCACGGTAGATCCAAAATTATACTGCCATATTATGAAACCTGTTTCTGTAAAACACTTAGTAGATTTCAGCTCTGCCTCTTCTGTTTAAGGGCAGTTTAACCTTTAGTAGTTAGTAATCCACCAGATACCATTAGCCCTCACTTAAACCGCCATTTTGACTTGAGTAGCAGTATCCATTTTAACTTTCGAACTTTTCCTGATTAAATTTCCGGGTTTAACTCCGGTTTAGAGCACATCAACCTTGAATCTTAAACCGGCCTTCGCACCTCTTTTACAGTTTATCTTCCAAATGACCAAGCAATTCTTAGCTTGCAACTGGGTTCCTTCCCGGATCACAGAGACTCAACTCAACGTGTCGTGGAATTAACACGTCAGATGTCCTCATGAAAGGACTTAGTCGTGGAGCCATCGCAACGGGTTAGCTTGAAGGGGTTAAACCAGACCAGGGACACGGGAGGTTTATACTATTTCGGCCCCTTCGATGAAGGTAAAGCCTACGTCTAGTTGTGATGGGATTGATTGGGTTTCGATGACCAGGGAGCAAATACGCTTTACCTGAGTCTCAAGTTGCTGTCTGTTGTCCCTGAACCGCCGCCGGGTCATCCCTTTATATACACACGTTGACGCCCGGCCGGTCTACAGAGTCCCGAGGCCGACTCATACAAGTGTCCGGCTCGGTCTCTCCTTTCCTAACTTACAATACAAGTTACATAACCATGGCGGTTTACCACTATGGGCCCTAATCCGCCTTTGGGCTCCGGGCCTCTAAGCTTCATTAGTAAAGCGCCATCTTCTGGGTCTTCATGGGCTTCAATGTAGTTGAAGGTGAACCGGCCCCTCCTGGGCGGTTTACACTCAGTAGTTATATCCCCAACATTAGGCCCCAGATTGATTTGAACCTGTTCATGTCAATCCTTAATACTTAAAGAATTTCTGTGAACATCTCCTTACATTTCTCGTAAACCGCCATGATGTCTTCTCCTACAAATTTTGTTGAACCGCCGCCGTGATGTCATCCTCTGAACACAGCAACGGATCATCATGACGTCATCTCTATATAAATCCTTCATTTAATGGTATCCCGGAAATCGAGGCGACAGCTACGCCCTCGTTCACCACTTCAGGCTCCTCGATCCCCGCGCCTGCCTTTATCCATTTGCCTTATAAATAGGCTCGGGGTCCTTCCTCTCTTCCCCTTCCGTACCTCTTCTTCCTCCTTGTGACGCTCAAGCTCTGAAGCTCCACCGTCGCCCTCAGCCTTCGAGCACTACATCGACAAAGGCCACTGCATCAACCTGATTGTACCAGAAATCTGTGGCTTTCCTCCGCTATCCCTGTGCATCTGGTAAGCTTCTCCCTTACAACCCTAGATATGCATTTAGGGTTCTTGCATTCTTCTGTGTTCATAGGTGTTCATCTCAGTTTCTTCTTATTCGCTTCTGCCATAGTTTCTTTGATCTAATTGTAGCATAGATCTCGTGCGGTAGTTGCTCCGCATCCAGTTTTAGCACTAGTAGATCTTCCTTCTCTGTACAGAATCTTTAGTAGAACGCACCAACTTCTCTGTTCTGTTTAACGCCTTTATAGATCGCAAGTTTTTTTCTTACTGAAGCATTGGTAGATCCAAATTAATTTCATCGTTGTGTGAAACCTGTTTCTGTCAACACTTAGCAGATCTTCATCTCTGGCTCCTCCACCTAAGGGCGGTTTAAACCTTTATACGCTTGGTAGTCCGCCATACATCATTAGCCCTCACTTAAACCGCCGTCTGGTCTTGAATAATAAACTCCGGGTTAACTCACTTGTATGGTTTCATCAAATTCCCCGGTTTAACACCGATTGGTACACACCAATCATCTGTCGTAAACCGGCCTAACTTTTCCTTTTACAGTTTGTTTCCAAAATGACCAAGCAATTCGCCGCATGCAACTGGGTTCCTCACGGAGACGCAAATCAATGGATATGTTGTAAGGGGCGCTTTAGCTTCAAAGAATATCCTTCACTGGCGAGTTCCTGGCCCTGAGTGCCCTCCTGAGCCTCAAGATGGAGAAGTTATTGTTTTTATGCAGCACCTAGACCGGGGTTTCAGCCCTCCCGGATCAAAAATTTCCGGGATGTCCTTGCTAGTTTTCAACTCCATCCACAAGATATTGGACCAAATTCCATATCAAATATATGCAACTTTCAAGTATTTTGCGAAGTTTACCTTCAAGAGGAACCATCCGTTGAGCTCTTCCGGGACTTTTTCCATCTAAATCGCCGAACTGAGTTTTCTGATGGTCCTAACACGGAACTTGGTGGTGTATCAATCCAGAAGAGAAAAGAAGTTGATTTCCCACATGCATCACACCACAGTCATCCCAAAGACTGGAACCAAACTTGGTTTCACTGTCAGAACACTTCCCCTGCTGAAGAAAATCCCTTGCCGGATTACCGCCCTCACCGGCTTAGCAACGGCCACCCTTTACCTCGACGATTAACTGCCAAAGAACGGCAAACTTATGCACCTCAACTCGCCAAGCTCCGGGCTCTCTTGGCTAACGGTTTAACTGGTGTTGATCTCGTTCGCTGCTGGGTTAAATGGCACATCCTGCCCTTAAGTCATCGCTCCAGATTAATGCATGAGTATACCGGCGACACCAAGGACCCTCAACGGTTTAATGAAATAGAAATGACTGACGATGAAGTCACTGAATCGGTGAAGAAGATGTTAGACGAATCCATCACTGCATGCAGCCAAACCGGGCTAGCCCCCTTTTATACCGCCAACAAACCACCAACGGTAAAGATTTTAACTCTGTGCTTTCTTTGATCCGCCTCCGCTTTAACCATGTGCTAATACTCTGTGTTAATTTCACAGGCTACCAGCTCCTTCTGGAAGAGGAAAGCTCAAGACAAACCGGCTAGGGCTCCCCGTGTGAAGACCAAAGCCACAAAAGGAGCGGCCAAGAAGAAAACCACCGAGTCTTCTGATCCGCCAGAAGATATTGACGAGTCGGATCAAGAGGTAGAACTTGACTCCCTTGGTTCATTTTTCATACACCTTATTGACAATGACTATTCCTAGGATGACGCGGAGGCCAGCCGTGCGGACCATGTTGAGGTAATCTCTCTTTCCTCCGATTCAGATATTGTGCCGGTTCAAAGATTTCGCTGTGCAGTTCGGAAAGTAAAATACTCTCACCCCCTTGCTTATTTGGATCCGCAATTTCCTTTGAAGACACAACAAGTTGAAGGGCGTTGCACAACCCGGCATAGTGGCCAGCAAGTCACTTCTTCTGGTTTACCGGACACGCCAACCCGAAAACGTCGTCCAGAGGTTACTTGTTCTCCTGAAAAATTTTATCCTTTGAAGGGTTTCTTCCGATGCCCACTCAATCCGTCTGATCCGAATTACCAGGTGTCTTCTAATTCGTCTGGTGGTTCATCAACCACCCAGCTGCCTCCCCTTAAAACCGTCCCTGGGTAAGTATATTGCACCTCATCTTTTCCTGCATAGTCCGGTTTATCATGCTAATCTTCTCTTTGATATCGCATTGCCAAAGCCCATTTTAGCAAGAAGGCTAAAACCAGTGCCCCATCAAGTGAAGCTGAACCAGAGAGAGCTCCTAAAGGCACCGGTAGGACAACTGATGTTATGGATGATTCCGCCCCGCAAGGTGAAGATACTGAGGCCAATCCATTGGAGGCTGACCCGGCCATTCGTATTGATCCATCAAGTCCTCATGCTACTCCTCTGAGCCCGGCTGCTGATCCGCCTACTCCAGCCGCTAATCCGCCGATCCCAGCTGTCAATCCACTGAGCCCAGCCAGGGCACCATCAATCCGCCAAGTCCACCAAAGGGTAATGATGATGATGCCATTATTACTGGCCATGGTTTCACTACCCCTGGCAACCCAGTTGTTTTGTCCAAACATACTACCAAGGAGGAATTCACTGCTATGGGAAAGGGGAAAGGAAAAACTGACTTATCCAACTTCATCAATCTTAGTGCCGAGGAACTTCATTTCGGCTTTTTGAACCGCCTGTACACCAGCCGTGACTTTGAAGCCTGTTTGGTGAATCTGATGAAGGAACGTTATGAGGTAATCTTTGAACTCTTTGAAGTTAACTTTATTTTGTATCTCTTCCATTGTAGCCCCCAAGGGCCGGGTTATCTCTTGAAGACAAACCGGGACTTTTGATATAAAGCACACTTCAACTGAGTAGCCCCCAAGGGTCGGTTTGTCTTTTGAAGACAAACCGGAACTGTCTATCCTTGTTAATTACCTTTACTGATCAAATGTGCATTAGCCCCCAAGTGCCAAGCTGAATACCTAGATTGAACCTTGGGACTTTGAAAACATTCCCATTGTTGAAAAAAGCAATACACATTAGCCCCCAAGTGTCGAGTGCATAACTTGTTATGTGCTTGGGACTTCAACAATTTCATCTTCTGACTCTTGCAGACTGAGAAAAATATCAAAGAATCACAAATTGCCGACCTCCAAGAAAACATCAAGTCCCAGCAAGAAGAGACCTCTAAAGCCAAAGAGGAGCTGAAGGGCGCTTTGACTGCTATGGAACAGCTGAAGGACGACTTCAAAACAGAACGCACCAACTGGGAAACCGAAAAGGCTGCTTTGTTAAAGCGGGCTGAAGAGGCCGAAGCAGCTCTTAAACTGGTAGAGGAAGAGCTGACTGGGCTGAAGCATCAAGTGAACACTGTGACAGCTGCAGTTTTTGGTAAGTACCATACAATAACCTGATCTGAAGTATTGTTCAACTCCGCCGGTTTAACATTTGATTTTTTTAAACCTTCTCAGGTACCCGCATTGCTCATCTAGGCACAGACATGCAGATGAAGTTGAAGGCAGCATACACTTTGATTGAGCAATTGTATACTGGTGCCCAACGGTTTATCGGTGTAGTCTCATACAATAAACCGGCGCCAACTTTGATCAAGGACACACTAATGAGATTATCCATGACGCTGGCTCAGATAGAAGAGGTGAAGCGATCTGCTGCCAGGGCTGGCGCTTTACTGGCACTGACCCGGGCCAAAGCATGGATACCTGACTTGGATCCTGTTGGTATTGCTAAGGGATTTCCGGATGAGCAAGCAGACGGATCAACTTTTAATAATGATGCTCTCAAAGCCTTGACAAAGGAAATGCGTCCACTATCGAGTCAACTGGCTGAGGAAGCAAACTTGACTGTCCATCGGTCTTTTTATGATGAAAGAAACCAGTGGCTTGAGACGACTGTGGCAGAAGCGCAAAACCTTATCCCGCCAATTCGTAAGCATACTTACGTCCCTGATGTTGAACCGTCAAATCTGATAAGTGAAGAAGCTGTATTTCAGGCTCTAACCCGGATTGACTGGACCACCATTGACTTCCAGCCACTGGGTGGGGAGGAGGAGGTTGAACCGGCGCCTGAAGATCCATCAACTTCATGTCGTACTGGCAATGAATCTTAATCCGGCCATCGGGTTAAGTTGACAGACTTTGTTGAGTGTAAAAAACAATCAACATTTTGGGCCTCAACGTGCCTTGTAATAGGCTAGTGAAAGTACTTTGCTTTGTGGTACTGATGCATAACGTTTGTTGATCCATCATGATATTTTCTGTTCTTAATTATACCTTGATGATTGTCATGCGATTCTGATATCTGCATAAAAAGATTCGTCCTGGCGGTTTACCGCCGGACGGGTCATAATGCCCAAGCTAAAGCCTGGTTAGTAACCAAAGCAGAATAAATATAAAATAACTCATACCTGTGATATGAAATCACTTAGTTGGTTTACTAACTTTTATTGCAATAAGGGTGAAAACCCAAATCCTGAGTTATTATAACTCACACCATGTAATGATGTTATGTAATAAGTCATGCCGGGTTATGATGAACACCAGATGATCAAACTGGCGACATAGAATCAAAGCAAGGCCGGGTTAATAAACACCGGTTTATAATTGGATGTGGTTTTACAACTTATAGTTGAAGGCCAAGCTGGGTTAACAAACACCGGGGTAATATAATGACTGAAAAGTCATACGGGGTCAAGAGACGTCGGTTTAACTTAAAACCTTATCAAAGGAGAGAACTTCAAAAGGCAAATAAAACTTGTAGTCAAGGCTTTTCAAGGGCTGTCAGGCCCAAATTCGAGGCTTTTCATGGGCTGCCAGGCCACTGAGTTAAACCATTTGACAAATCCTTTTAAGATGGGCCTCCAACTAACCAATCGTCGTTTTAACTTTGACAAGTTCAGGGTCTCAATGAGAGTAACTGTCAAATGTTCGGCGGGTCATGCCAGGATTACCTAGATAGGAGTGGCTTAATTGATGAAGGCAGGTTAACCCGGGGTTCTAGGTGAATACACCAGGCTTCCAAGCCGTGGGTCGGTACCCAGCTACAAGGGTCCATTCAAACTCCTTGGTATTTTACACAAGGAGCCCCCAAGTAACTTTGTGAGCTGTGCTCATGGGTGCCTATGTTTGAGCTGTGCATAGCATCCAGACTCTCTTTGGCCCCTTGGGTGTGAAGCTCCCAAGCTGTATTGTGGCTTGATAGCCAGTTTGAAAGGTAGTACTCCGCTTTGTCAACGGAAGCCCCCATGGAACTCAAAGGATATTTGAGAAAAAATAGCAGAGGCCCTGCTTATAGCAAGGATGCCGGTTTATTATATTGATCAAAATATATACATTGTCGAAATATGTACATAAGAAAAGCCTATGGCTCAAGTGTAGTAAGGCCGAAGGAGAGCTATGTTCCAGGGCCTCCGGGTCTCCTCCTCAGAACTGCGTGAGTCTTCTCGAACATCAATGAGGTAGTATGATCCGTTGTGCAGATTTTTGCTGACCACAAAGGGTCCTTCCCAAGGTTGGGATAACTTGTGCATATCGGTCTGATCCTGGATGAGCCAGAGCACTAAGTCGCCTTCTTGAAAGGTTCTTGTCTTAACCCGGCGGCTGTGATAACGCCGCAGGTCTTGTTGATAAACCGCCGATCGAGCCAAAGCCATGTCCCATTTCTCATCTAATAGGTCCAGTGCCTCTTGGCGTGCTTGCTCATTGTCCGCTTCAACATAATTGGCAACCCGGGGCGAGTCATGACGAATATCACTTGGAAGGACAGCCTCAGCCCCATAAACCATGAAGAAAGGTGTATAGCCCGTGGATCGGTTTGGGGTGGTGTTTATACTCCATAACACAGATGGTAATTCTTCCACCCAACAACCCGGCGTCCGCTTCAAAGGAACCATAAGCCGGGGCTTGATACCCTTCAGGATTTCTTGATTCGCCCTCTCTGCTTGACTATTAGACTGGGGATGAGCTACGGACGCTACATCAAGCCGGATGTGCTCTCGTTGACAAAACTCCTCCATCTCGCCTTTAGAAAGGTTTGTGCCATTATCTGTGATGATGCTGTGTGGAAAACCAAAACGAAAAATGACCTTTTTGAGAAATTGAACTGCCATGGCTGCATCACACTTGCTGACGGGCTCCGCTTCAACCCATTTGGTGAATTTATCAATCGCCACCAACAGGTGGGTCTTCTTATCCTGGGAACGCTTAAAAGGTCCCACCATATCAAGCCCCCAAGTGGCAAAAGGCCAAGTGATATGGATCATCCGTAGTTCTTGAGTCAGAACATGAGCTCGATATGAAAACTTCTGACAAGCGTCACACCGCTTTACCAGATCCTTCGCATCAGCATGAGGTGTCAACCAATAGAACCCATGACGAAAAGCTTTAGCTACCAGGGATTTTGAACCGGCATGGTGACCATAATCCCCTTCATGGATTTCATGTAGAATCTCTTGTCCTTCTTCAGGAGAAACACAATGTTGAAACACGCCTGAGACACTGCAACGGTGTAACTCGCCATTGTGAATAACCATGGACTTGGACCGCCGGATTATCTGTCTGGCAAAAACCTCATCATCTGGTAGCTCGCCCCGGTTCATATATGCCAAATATGGAACCGTCCAATTCGGAGTGATGTGTAAAGAGGCTACCAATTGGGCTTCTGGATCAGGAACAGCTAAATCCTCCTCTGTAGGCAACTTAACAGACGGGTTATGCAAGATATCTTAAAAGGTATCGGGTGGTACCAGTTTACGCTGAGATCCGAGCCGGCTTAGAGCATCTGCTGCTTCATTTTTGCACCGGTCAATGTGCTCAACCTGATAACCCTTAAAGTGGCCTGCCACAATATCCACCTCACATCTGTAAGCCGCCATGAGTGGATCCTTAGAATCCCAGGTACTAGAAACTTGCTGAGCCACCAGATCAGAATCTCCGAAATAGCGAACCCGGCTTAAGTTCATTTCCTTGGCCACACAGAGACCATGGAGTAAGGCCTCATATTCTGCTGCATTGTTAGTACAAGGAAACATTAAGCGGAGGACATAACAAATTTTATCACCTCGAGGGGAAGTAAGGACCACTCCAGCCCCCGAGCCTTCCAATTGCCTGGACCCATCAAAGTGAATAGTCCAATATGTATTATCAGGTTTGTCCTCTGGTGCGTGTAACTCGGTCCAATCATTGATGAAATCAACAAGTGCTTGTGACTTGATTGATGTCCAAGGCATATACTTCAACCCGTGCGGGCCAAGCTCAATTACCCACTTTGCAACCAGGCCAGTTGCCTCCCTGTTCTGAATTATATCGCCCAAAGGAGCTGAACTGACCACTATAATGGGATGGCCTTGAAAGTATTGTTTGAGTTTCTGACTCGCCATAAAAACCCCATAAACTAGCTTCTGCCAATGCAGATACCGTTGCTTTGGCTCGATAAGTACTTCACTGATATTAGTAAACCGGCCGTTGAACCAGATATTCTTTACCTGCCTCCTTGCGCTCCACCACAATTGCCACGCTGACAGCACGGGCATTAGCAGCCACGTATAATAACAAGGGCTCTTTGTCAACCGGAGCAGCAAGAACCGGCGGTTCAACCAACTGTCGCTTTAACTCCTCAAAAGCCGCATTAGCTCCATCACTCCAGACGAAATCGTCTGTCTTTTTCAACATCTGATACAAAGGAATCGCCTTTTCTCCCAAATGGCTGATAAATCGGCTAAGGGCCGCAATTCGACCTGCCAGACGCTGAACATCATTGATACACTTCGGTTTAGCCAAAGATGCAATCGCTTTGATTTTTTCCGGATTAGCCTCAATGCCTCTGTTGGACACCAGAAAACCTAAAAGCTTGCCTGCCGGAACACCAAAAATGCAGTTGTTCGGTTTGAGCATCATTTTGTAAACCCAAAGATTGTCAAACGTCTCCTTGAGGTCATCTATTAAGGTTTCCTTCTTCCTGGACTTTACCACAATGTCATCCACATAGGCATGAACATTACGCCCAATCTGCGTGTGAAGACAATTTTGCACACAATGCTGATAAGTCGCCTGTGCACTTTTGAGCCCAAAGGGCATAGAAACATAGCAGAAGGCTCCAAAGGGAGTGATGAAGGCTGTCTTCTCCTGGTCCTTAACTGCCATTTTAATCTGATGATAACCTGAATAAGCATCCAAGAAACTCAGGCGCTCACAACCCGTCGTCGCATCAATGATCTGATCAATATGCGGGAGAGCAAAAGGATCTGCTGGACAAGCTTTGTTCAAATCTGTGTAGTCCACACACATACGCCAAGTGCCGTTTTTCTTGAGAACAAGCACCGGATTAGCCAACCACTCAGGGTGAAATACTTCGACGATAAACCTAGCAGCCAACAGCCGGGCTACCTCTTCACCAATGGCCTTGCGTCTTTCCTCGTTAAAGCGGCGAAGAAATTATTGACTGGTTTAAACTTGGGATCAATATTGAGAGTGTGCTCAGCGAGTTCCCTCGGTACACCTGGCATGTCAGAAGGTTTCCATGCAAAGATGTCCCGGTTCTCATGGATGAACTTGATGAGCGCGCTTTCCTATTTTGGATCCAGGTTGGTACTGATGCTAAACTGTTTGGATGAATTGCTAGGAACAAAGTCAACAAGTTTAGTCTCATCAGCCGGTTTGAACTTTAGGGTCGGGTCATTCTCAGTGGTGGGCTTCTTCAGAGGGGTCATGTCTGCCGGATCAACATTATCTTTATAAAACTTCAGCTCCTCTGTAGCACAAACCGACTCAGCATAGGCCGCATCACCTTCCTCACAATCCAAAGCGATCTTTCGGCTTCCGTGTACTGTGATAATCCCCTTATGACCCGGCATTTTGAGCTGTAAATAGATATAGCAGGGCCTCGCCGTAAATTTGGCGTAAGCCAACCATCCAAACAGTGCATGATACGGGCTCTGGATCTTCACTACTTCAAAGGTCAATTTTTCAGACCTGGAATCATGCTCATCTCCAAACACAACCTCCAAAGTGATCTTGCCAACTGGATATGCCGATTTACCTGGTACCACACCATGAAAAACAGTGTTTGACGGTTTAAGACTCTTGTCTGTCAACCCCATGCGACGGAAAGTCTCATAGTATAGGATATTGATGCTACTTCCTCCATCCATCAGCACCTTGGTGAATTTATAACCTCCCACCTGAGGCACCACCACCAAAGAGAGGTGACCCGGATTGTCAACCCGGGCGGATGATCCTATCTGCTCCACACAATGGGATGCTCAGACCACCGCAAATAACATGGCACCATGGGTTCAACAGTATTAACTACTCTCTTGTGAAGCTTCTGATCACGCTTGCACAAACTAGTAGTGAACACATGATACTGCCCACCATTCAACTGCTAGGGGTGACTTTGATAACCTGATTGCTGATGATTCCCTTGATTATTCTGTTGGCTATTACCACCTTGGTTGCTCTGGTTGCCCTGATTATTCTGAAATCTAGAGTTTGAACCGCTGCCACCATGAAAACCTGGACCTGAACCGCCCGCTGGGCCCTGATCATACCGGAATAGATCAAAATTTTTGAACTCTTTCATAATGTGACAATCTTTCCAAAGATGTGTTGATGGAGCTTCCTTGGTCCCGTGCTTCGGGCAGGGCTGATTTAACAAACGTTCCAGATTCATCCCTCCACCGCGCTGGGGCGGTTTACCTTGACGACGCTGCATATTGGTGTTAGCTACAAAATCTGAACTATTTGCTTTGCGCTTACCATTACCCCCATGGCCTCCTTTGTTGTGATGCTGTCCTTTTGCACCACCGTTCTTCTTTCCCTTCTCCGGTTTCTCCTCATCAGAATTGGGATCCTTGGTATTATCAGAATTGACATATTTGACCAAGGCTGCCATAAGTGTTCCCATGTCATTGCAGTGGCGCTTGAGCTGTCCCAACTTCATCTTTAGTGACTTAAATCGGCAATTATGCTCCAGCGTTATGATCGCTTGGCCAACATTAATCCAGTCCGACGAATGCAAAACTTCTGAAACCCGGCGCACCCAATGAGTTGTTGACTCATTCTCCCCTTGAACACAGGCATCCAGATCCACAATGGACATAGGCTATTTGCATGTGTCTTTGAAATTGGCTATAAACCGGGCCTTCAACTGATCCCATGACTCGATAGAGTTGGCTGGTAGATTTTTCAACCAAGTGCGGGCTGTCCCTTCCAACATCATTGTGAAATATTTTGCACATGCCGCTTCATCCACATCCAGCATCTCCATTGCCATCTCATAACTCTCGACCCACGCCACAGGTGGCTGATCAGCAGTGTAATTATGCACCTTACATGGACCCTTGAAATCTTTAGGCAGTCGCACATTACGGAGAGCCGGAATGAGACACGGCACTCCCCAGGAACTGAAGGCTAATCCGGTGCCGCGGTCTATTGACGTCGCAGGCTGAACCGGGGCGGGTTGATAACGACCCGTATATTGTGCTGCCAAAGGGGCCTCCCTTCATGCTCTGCCATTGTCCCCCACGTCTTGAGCATTTACCTCACCACGCGCTGGATTGGGTCCTTGGGGGACATTACGGCGCCGCGCACTGCTAGACACTTCCGGTTCATCCATGTGCCTGCTATAACTTTTTCTCGGACGGGGAGTCGAATGAATTCTATCCCGGCTATAGGAATAGGCCTGCTGCTGCACCACGGCGGTTTGAAGAAGATCTCTAGCCCGCCGTGTCTCAGTTGCTGCCAGTGAATCGCCCTCCATCGGAGTAGCTACCAGGCAAGATGCTGCAACAATCATGTTATCCAAAGGGCTCAAAAAATGTCCCGGTGGTGTTGACACATATTGCGGCGGGTTATCCATTCGTCGAGGTGGTTCCATTGTCCGTGGTTGATCCGGCGCTGGCCTCCGTGCGTCGGTCCGGTTTGTAGCTACCGGATTACTCGGCCCAGCCCCCGGTGTATTGAAGAGATTTACTCCCTCAAAGACTGGTGGCATACGTGATCAATACTTTCTCCGCATTACATCATTTGATGCATTCTGATCCAACATGAGCCGGTAATCTGTGACTGTATCTGCTATGACTGGGCATCCAAAGTGGCCCGTTCTTCAGCCAACCTAGCGTCCTCAGTTGCCAGGTCCTCCTTAGCCTGTGTTATCTGGTCCTTCAGCTTTGCAATATCCACATTGTGCTGATCCTGTGTCTCCGGGGTAACTGCCGTGGTTAACAAGGTCGCCCAGGCATCCATCAAACCGGAGAGGACTTGAGCCGGTCGGCGCGCCGGGCCTCCTGCCGCGGTCGCTGATCCGGTATTCATTGCCGCTGTGGATGAAGATTGCAGAGTGGGCTGTGTTTCGGCCATGAAAACAGCAACCCGACTTGGCGGTTCAAAGAGGTTCGGATTACTGTTGCCATCGGAATATCCTTCGAACACACCATCATGAATTTGGTACAGGGACTCGGTTTCACTAGTAGATGACTCGCCGTCGGAATAAACAACTGTCTCGCCTTCAGACACCGGTTCAGATCCGATCCCATGGACACATCCTACGAACGCACGCTTCATGGCGGGCTTAACCCGGGCAGGACTCACACGCTTAGTCGTCTCGACGAGGTCGGTGTAGATGTCCGGCTCAGGGCCCGGTTCGCCTATCTTGCCGATGAAGACATGAATTCCGCCAAAGGGGACCCGGTACCCGTACTCGATCGAGCCGGCCTCAGGGCCCCATCCTTCGTCGTTGATGTAGAGCTTGCCACGACGACTTTTGGTCATCTGGCCAACCACGTACCCCTTGAGTCCTTCGGAGCTGCCCTTCAAGAACTCGAAACCATCGTGCGATAGCCCCACGGTGGGCGCCAACTGTCGTGGAATTAACACGTCAGATGTCCTCATGAAAGGACTTAGTCGTGGAGCCATCGCAACAGGTTAGCTTGAAGGGATTAAACCGGACCAGGGACACTAGAGTTTTATACTAGTTCGGCCCCTTCGATGAAGGTAAAAGCCTACTTCTAGTTGTGATGGGATTGATTGGGTTTTGATGACCAGGGAGCAAATACGCTTTGCCTGAGTCTCGAGTTGTTGTCTGTTGTCCCTGAACCACCGCCGGGTTGTCCCTTTATATACACAGGTTGATGCCCGGCCAGTCTACAGAGTCCCGAGGCCGACTCATACAAGTGTCCGGCTCGGTCTCTCCTTTCTTAACTTACAATACAAGTTACATAACCATGGCGGTTTACCACTATGGGCCCTAATCCGCCTTTGGGCTCCGCGCCTCTAAGCTTCATTAGTAAAGAGCCATCTTCTGGGTCTTCATGGGCTTCAATGTAGTTGAAGGTGAACCGGCCCCTCCTGGGCGGTTTACACTCAGTAGTTATATCCCCAACACAACGGATATGTGATAATTGGCGCTTTGGCCAAGAAAAGTGTCCTTCATTGGCGAGTCCCTGGCCCCGAATGCCCTCCTAAACCACAAGATGGAGAAGTGATCGTGTTCATGCAACATCTAGACCGGGGTTTTAGCCCTCCCGGGTCAAATTTTTTTTGAGATGTACTTGCTAGCTTCCAACTCCATCCTCAGGACATTGGACCAAATTCTGTGTCCAACATATGCAACTTCCAAGTGTTCTGTGAAGTTTACCTTCAAGAGGAACCAACTGTTGAGCTCTTCCGGGATTTCTTCCACTTAAACCACCGAACTTAGTTCTCTGACGGCCCCAATACTGAACTTGGTGGTGTGTCGATTCAGAAGAGGAAAGAGGTCGATTTTCCTCACGCCAAACATCACAGCCATCCAAAAGATTGGAATCAAACCTGGTTCTATTGTCAGAACACTACTCCTGCTGACGAAAACCCTCTGCCGGGTTACCGTGCTCACTGGCTCAGCAACGGCCATCCACTGCCTCTGCAGCTCACTGCCAGAGAACGACAAGCTTATGCTCCTCAACTTGCTAAGCTCCGGGATTTCCTTGCGAACGGTTTAACCGGCATTGACCTTGTTCATTGCTGGGTTTTGTGGGGTATCCTTCCCTTAAGCCGCCGCCCCGGGTTGATGCATGAGTATACCGGGAACGTCAAAGACCCTCAACCATATCATGAGATAGAGATGACTGATGATGAAGTAACCGAGTCTGTCAAGAATATGTTGGATGAACCGATCGCCGAATGCAGCAAAACTAGACTGCGTCCTTTTTATGCCTCCAACAAACCGCCTGCGGCAAGGATTTTAACTTTGTGCTTTTGTTGATCCACCTCCGCTTTAACACTGTTCTAATAAACCTTTGTTTTAATTTTTCAGGCCAATAGCTCCTTCTGGAAAAGGAAAGCTCAAGATAAACCGGCGAGAGCTCCACGTGTTAAAAGTAAAGTCACCAAGAGAGCAGCCAAAAAGAAAACTGCCGAGTCTTCTCATCCGCCTGAAGATGTCGATGAATCAGAACAAGATGGAAAACTTGATTCCGTTGGCTCATTTTTCATACACCTTATTGACAATAACTATTACCAGGATGATGCGGAAGCCAGTCGCACTAATCATGTTGAGGTAATCTCCCTTTCCTCCGGTTCAGATCATGTGTCGGTTCAAAAATTTTACCGTGCAGTTCAGAAAGTAAAATACTCTCACCCTCTTGCTTATTTGGATCCAAAATTTTCTTTGAACTTGAAGACCGTCGCACAACCTGGCATAGTGGCTAGCAAGTCATTTCTTACGGTTTACCAGACACTCCAAACCGGAAACGTCGTCCCGAGGTCTCTTGCTCTTTTAATAAACCTTGTCCCTTGGCGGGTTGCTTCTGAAACCCACTTAATCCGTCTGACTCGAATTATCAGGTGTCTTCCAATTCATCTGGCGTTTCATCAACCACTCAGCTGCCTCCCCTTAAAACCGTCCCTGGGTAAGTATACTGCCCTTCAGCTTTCTCCTTCATGTATCGGTTTACCGTGCTAATCTTTGTTTGATATTGTAGTGCTAAAGCCTGACTGAGCAAGAAGGCCAAAACCAGTACCCCCATTGGTGAAGTTGAACCGGAGAGGGCCCCAGAGGGCACCGGTAGAGATACTGATGTCATGGATGATTCTGCCCCACAAGATGAGAATACTGAAGCTAGTCCGCCAGAAGCTGACCCCGCCACTCACGTTGATCCATCAAGCCCGCATGCTACTCCTCCAAGTCCGGCTGGTGATCCGTTGAGCCCAGCCGCTAATCTACCAAGCCCAGCCAGGGATACCGTCAATCCGCCAAGTCCGTCAAAAGGTGGCGATGATGATGTTATCATCACCGGTACAGGTCACACCAGCCCTGGAAATCTGGTTGTTTTATCAAAGCATACCGCCAAGGAAGAATTTGTTGCTATGGGCAAGGGAAAAGAGAAGACAGATTTATCCAACTATGTTAACCTTTCTGCCTAAGAGCTTCATTCTGGCTTCTTACACCGCCTCTACACAAGACGAGATTATGAGGCCGGGTTGGTGAACATGATGAAAGAGCGCTATGAGGTAACCTTCCAAACCCTTTAATCTTGCTTGTTTTGTATATCTCCATTGTAACCCTCAAGTGCCGGTTTGTCTCTTGAAGATAAACCGGGACTTGTGAAGAAGGAATGCTTTAACTGAGTAGCCCCCAAGGGCCGGTTTAACCTTATCGAGGCGAATCGGGACTTCATGCTTTAAAGTTTATTTTGCCAATTCCTTTGCCTTTATACTTTTTGATCAAATATGCATTAGCCCCCAAGTGCCAAGATTCATACTTGTATTGAGCCTTGGGAATTTAAATAAGGAGTAGGAAAAAAGCATTCTGCATTAGGCCCCAAGTGCCAAGTGTATAACTGGTTATGTGCTTGGGACTTTGAGAAAAATATCATCATCATCTGATCTTTGCAGGCCAATATAAACAACAAAGACTCCAAGATTGCCGATCTTCAAGAGAATATCAAGTCCCAGAAATCAGAGACTTCCAAGGCCAAGGATGAGCTTAAAACTGCTTTGACAGCCATGGAACAACTGAAAGAAGGGTTCAAGAACGAACGTGCCAGCTGGGAAACTGAAAAGGCTGCATTGTTGAAACGGGCTGAAGACGCCGAATCAGCTCGTAAACCGGTGGCGGAAGAGCTAACTGGGTTGAAGCGCCAAGTAAATGCCATGACCTCTGCAATATTTGGTAAATATCCTTGTCAAAATTTCTTGAATGGCCATCTTTGAAATTTCCGGTTTAACATGAAAGTCTTGAACCGTTATAGGTAGCCGTGTTGCTCATCTAGGCTCTGACATGCGGATGAAACTGAAGGCAGCATATACGTTGATAGAGCAACTGTATACCTGTGCCCAACGGGTTATCTGCGCAGTCTCATACAACAAACCGGCACCAACATTGATCAAGGACACACTAGCAAGGTTATCAATGATGCCGGCGCAGATAGAAGAGATGAAGCGATTTGCTGCCAGGGCTGGCGCTTTGTTGGCACTGGCTCGGGCCAAAGCGTGGATATCTGACTTGGATCCAGTTGATGTCGCCAAAGGCTTTCCGGATGAACAAGGAGATGGGTCAGCGTTTGACAACGAAGCCCTCAAAGCCCTGACAAAGGAGATGCTCCGTTGTCCAGCCAACTGGCTGAAGAGGCTAACTTGACTGTTCATCGGTCCTTTTACGATGAAAAGAGCCAACGGGTTAACACCACTGTGACAGAAACGCAGAACCTTATCCCGCCAATCCGTAAGCACACTTACGCCCCTGATGTTGAACCGTCCAATCTTATAAGTGAAGAGGCTGTATTTCAGGCTTTAACCCGGATTGACTGGGCCACCTTGACTTCTAGCCACTGGGTGGGGAGGAGGAGGGTGAACCGACGCCAGATGATCCATCAACTTCACGTCAGCCTGGTGATGAGTCTTGATCCGACAACCGGGTTGACGTTCACAAACTGTGTTTGTGTAAAGAACAATCATTATTTTGGGCTTCAAAGCGCCTTGTAATAGGCTAGTTGAAATACTTTGATCTGCTGCCATCGTGCACTGAGATATGACTTTGTTTGATTCGCCATGATAATTGTAGTGCTGGCTTATATATCTTTATAATATTATGCTATCCTTATATCTGCATAACAAAAGATCTGTCCAGGCGGTTTACCGCCGGACGGGTCATAATACCCAAAGGAAAACCTGGTAGATCGCCAAGCTTTGTATAAAAAATAGATCATACCTGTGATATGATGCTGTTGGTGTACCAACTTGATTGTAGTAAGGGTGAGAACCCAATACTTTGAGCGTTTGATAGTTCTCACCATGCCGTGCTGGTGTATAATAAGTCATACCGGGTTATGATGAACACCAGATGATCATACTGGCGACATGTAGTCAAAGCCAGACCGGGTTATGAAACACCGGTTTAAAAATGAAGATGGTCTGACAACTTGTAGTTGAAGGCCAAGCCGGGTTAACAAACACTGGGTTATTAGAATGACTGATAGCCATACCGGATCAATAGACACCGGTTCAACAGCAAAATTACCAAAGAAGAAAAAATCTTAACAAAGGCAAAGAAAATCGTGTAGTCGAGGCTTTTCAAGGGCTGCCAGACCCAAATTCGAGGCTTTTCATGGGCTGCCAGGCCGCAGATTGAACCATTTGACAAAGCCTTTTAAGATGGACCTCCAACTAATCAATCGTCGTTTTAACTTTGACAAGTTAAGGGTATGTATAAGATTGACTTGTCAAACGTTCGGTGGGTCATGCCAGGATTACCTGGATAGGAGTGGCTTACTTGATGAAGGTAGGTTAACCCGGGGTTTTAGGTGAATACACCAGGCTTCCAAGCTGTGCTTGATAGCATATTAGAAGGGTCCTTTCAAACTCTTTGTTGCAGTGCACAAAGAGCCCCCAAGTAACTTTGTGAGTTGTGCTCAATGGGTGCCTATGTTTGAGCTGTGCATAGCATCCAGACTCTCTTTGGCCCCTTGGTTGTGAAGCTCCCAAGCTGTATTGTGGCGTGATAGTCGGTTTAACAAGGTAGAACTCCACTTTGTTAGCTGAAGCCCCCATGTAATGAAAAGATATTGGAAAAAACGGCAGAGGCCCTGCTTGTAGCAAGGATGCCAGTTTATTATATTGATCATAATATATACATTATTGGAATATGTACATAAAAGGAGCCTATAGCTCAGGTGTAGTAAGGCCGAAGGAGAGCTATGTTCCACGGCCGCCGGGTCTCCTCCTCAGAACTGCGTGAGTCTTCTCGAACGTCAATGAGGTAGTATGATCCGTTGTGCAGATTTTTTCTGACCACAAAGGGCCCTTGCCAAGGTGGGGATAACTTGTGCATATCGGTCTGATCCTGGATGAGTCGGAGCAATAAGTCGCCTTCTTGAAAGGTTCTTGTTTTAACCCGGCGACTGTGATAACGCCACAGGTCTTGCTGATAAACCGCCGAACAAGCCAAAGCCATGTCCCATTTTTAATCTAACAGGTCCAGTGCCTCCTGGCGTGCTTGCTCATTGTCCGCTTCAACATAATTGGAAACCCGGGGCGAGTCATGACGAGTATCACTTGGGAGGACGGCCTATGCCCCGTAAACCATGAAGAAAGGTGTATAACCCGTAGATCGGTTTGGGGTGGTGTTTATGCTCCATAATACAGATGGTAACTCTTCCACCCAACAACCCTGCGTTCGCTTCAAAGGAACCATAAGCCGGGGCTTGATACCCTTCAGGATTTCTTGATTCGCCCTCTCAGCTTGACCATTAGACCGGGGGTGAGCCACGGATGCTACATCAAGCCGAATGTGCTCTCGTTGACAAAACTCCTCCATCTCACCTTTGGAAAGGTTCGTGCCATTATCTATAATGATATGTGGAAAACCAAACCGGAAGATCACCTTTTTGATGAACTGAACCGCCGTGGCTGCATCACATTTGCTTGCTGGCTCCGCTTCAACCCAGTTAATAAATTTATCAACCGCCACCAAGAGGTGGATCTTCTTATCCTTGGACCGCTTAAAAGGACCCACCATATCAAGCCCCCAAGTAGCGAACGACCAAGTGATTGGAATCATCCGTAGCTCCTAAGCCAGAACATGAACTCGACGAGAAAACTTCTGACAGGCATCGCACCGCTTTACCAGGTCCTCAGCATCAGCGTGAGCCGTCAACCAGTAAAAACCATGACAAAAAGCTTTAGCAACCAAAGATTTTGGACCGGCATGGTGACCACAATCGCCTTCATGGATTTCACGCAAAATGTCTTGGCCCTCCTCAGGAGACACACAATGTTGGAATATACCTGAAACGCTGTAACGGTGTAACTCGCCATTGTGAATAACCATGGACTTAGACCGCCGGACTATCTGTCTGGCCAGAACTTCATCTTCTGGTAACTCACCTCGGTTCATATACGCAAGATATGGAACCGTCCAATCCCGAATTACATGTAAAGCGGTAACCAACTATGCCTCCAGATCAGGAATAGCTAAATCCTCCTTTGTGGGTAACTTGACAGACGGATTATGCAGGATATCCAAAAAGGTATTGGGCGGCACCAGTTTACGTTGAGACCCCAACCGGCTTAAAGCATCTGCAGCTTTGTTTTTGCGCTGATCAATATGCTCAACCTGATAACCTTTGAAGTGACCAGCCACAACATCTACCTCTTGCCTGTAAGCCGGCATGAGGGGATCCTTAGAGTCCCAAGTGCCAGAAACCTGCTGAGCCACCAGATCAAAATCTCCAAAGCATCGAACCCAGCTTAAGTTCATTTCCTTGGCCACACAGAGACCGTGGAGTAAGGCCTCATACTCAGCTGCATTGTTAGTACAAGGAAACATTAAGCGGAGAACATAACAAATTTTGTCACCTCGAGGGGAAGTAAGGACAACTCCAGCCCCCGAGCCCTCCAACTGTCTAGATCCATCAAAGTGAATAGTCCAGTATGTATTGTCCGGTTTGTCCTCTGGTGCCTGTAAGTCGGTCCAATCATTGATGAAGTTAACAAGCGCCTGAGATTTGATGGCGGTTCGAGGCGTATACTTCAACCCATGTGGACCAAGCTCAATTGCCCACTTTGCAACCCGGCCAGTTGCTTCCCTGTTCTGAATTATATCGCCCAAAGGAGCGGAACTAACCACTATGATGGGATGGCCTAGAAAGTATTGCTTGAGCTTCCGACTTGCCATAAAAACCCCATATACCAGCTTCTTCCAATGCGGATATCGTTGTTTTGACTCGATAAGCACTTCGCTGATATAGTAAACCGGCTGTTGAACCGGATATTCCTTCCCAGCCTCCTTGCGCTCAACCACAATTGCCACACTGACCGCACGGGCATTAGCAGCCATGTACAATAACAAGGGCTCCTTGTTAACCGGAGCAGCAAGGACCGGCGGTTCAGCCAACTGCCGCTTCAAGTCCTCAAACGCCGCATCAGCTTCGTCACTCCAGACAAAAGTGTTTGTTTTCTCCAACATCTGATATAAAGGAATCGCCTTCTCTCCCAAGCGGCTAATAAACCGGCTTAGGGCTGCAATTTGACCTGCCAAACGCTGAACATCATTAATATAGGCCAGTTTAGCCAACAATGTAATCGCCTTGATCTTTTTCGGATTAGCTTCAATGCCTCTGTTAGACACCAGAAAACCTAAGAGCTTGCCTGCTGGAACACAGAAAACACACTTGTCCGGATTAAGCATCATCTTATAAACCCGAAGATTGTCAAAGGTCTCCTTGAGATCATCTATCAATGTCTCCTTCTTCCTGGATTTTACTACAATGTCATCCACATAGGCATGAGCATTGCGCCCAATCTGAGTGTGAAGGCAATTTTCCACACAGCGCTGATAAGTTGCCTGGGCACTCTTGAGCCCAAAGGGCATAGAAACATAGCAGAAGGCTCCAAAGGGAGTGATGAAGGTTGTCTTCTCCTGGTCCTTAACTACCATTTTGATATGATGATAACCTGAATAAGCATCCAAGAAACTCAGACGCTCACAACCCGCCGTGCATCAATGATCTGATCAATGCGCAGGAGAGCAAAAGGATCTGCTGGACAAGCCTTGTTCAAATCTGTGTAGTCCACACACATGCGCCAAGTGCCGTTTTTCTTAAGAACTAGCACCAGATTAGCCAACCACTCAGGATGAAACACTTCGACGATAAACCCAGCAGCCAACAGCCGGGCTACCTCCTCACCAATGGCCTTGCGTCTTTCCTCGTTAAAGCGGCAAAGAAATTGCTTGACCGGTTTAAACTTGGGATCAATATTGAGAGTGTGCTCAACGAGTTCCCTCGGTACACCTGGCATGTCAGAGGGCTTCCATGCAAAAATGTCCCGGTTCTCACGGATGAACTCAATGAGCGTGCTTTCCTATTTCGGATCCAGATTGGTGCTGATGCTAAACTGTTTTGACGAATCGCCAGGAACAAAGTCAACAAGTTTAGTCTCATCAGCCGGTTTGAACTTCAGGGTCGGGTCACGCTCAGTGATGGGCTTCTTCAGAGGGGTCATGTTGTTGGGGAACATAGCAGAAATTCAAAAATTTCCTATGTGTCACCAAGATATATCTATGGAGAAACCAGCAACGAGGGGAAGGAGAGTGCATCTACATACCCTTGTAGATCGCTAAGCGGAAGCGTTCAAGAGAACGGGGTTGAAGGAGTCGTACTCGTCGTGATCCAAATCACCGGAGATCCTAGTGCCGAACGGACGGAACCTCCGCGTTCAACACACGTACAGCCCGGTGACGTCTCCCATGCCTTGATCCAGCAAGGAGAGAGGGAGAGGTTGAGGAAGACTCCATCCAGCAGCATCACAAAGGCGTGGTGGTGATAGAGGAGCGTGGCAATCCTGCAGGGCTTCGCCAATCACCACGGGAGAGGAGGAGCACTTGGGAGAGGGGGAGGGCTGCGCCAGAACTTGGGTGCGGCTGCCCTCCCTCCCCCCACATATATATAGGGGCAAAGGAGAGGGGGCCGGCCCCCTCAGATCCAATCTGAGGAGGGGGCGGCAGCCAGGGGGGTTGCCTTGCCCCCCAAGGCAAGGGAGGCGCCCCCCTTTAGGGTTTCCCCCAAGCCCTAGGCGCCTTGGGCCTTGGTGAGGGGGGGGGGCGCACCATCCCACCTGGGGCTGGTCCCCTCCCACACTTGGCCCATGCAGCCCTCTGGGGATTGTGGCCCCACTTGGTGGACCCCCGGGACCCTCCCGGTGGTCCCGGTACGTTACCGATAAAACCCGAAACTTTTCTGGTGACCAAACCAAGAACTTCCCATATATAAATCTTTACCTCCGGACCATTCCGGAACTCCTCGTGACGTCCGGGATCTCATCCGGGACTCCGAACAACATTCGGTAACCACATACAAACTTCCTTTATAACCCTAGCATCATCGAACCTTAAGTGTGTAGACCCTACGGGTTCGAGAGACATGTAGACATGACCGAGACGTTCTCCGGTCAATAACCAACAGCGGGATCTGGATACCCATGTTGGCTCCCACATGTTCCACGATGATCTCATTGGATGAACCACGATGTCAAGGACTCAATCGATCCCGTATACAATTCCCTTTGTCTAGCGGTATTGTACTTGCCCGAGATTCGATCGTCGGTATTGTCGATACCTTGTTCAATCTCGTTACCGGCAAGTCTCTTTACTCGTTCCGTAACACGTCATCCCGTGATCAACCCCTTGGTCACATTGTGCACATTATGATGATGTCCTACCGAGTGGGCCCAGAGATACCTCTCCGTCACACGGAGTGACAAATCCCAGTCTCGATTCGTGCCAACCCAACAGACACTTTCGGAGATACCTGTAGTGCACCTTTATAGCCACCCAGTTACGTTGTGACATTTGGTACACCCAAAGCATTCCTACGGTATCCGGGAGTTGCACAATCTCATGGTCTAAGGAAAAGATACTTGACATTAGAAAAGCTTTAGCATACGAACTATGATCTTTGTGCTAGGCTTAGGATTGGGTCTTGTCCATCACATCATTCTGCTAATGATGTGATCCCGTTATAAACGACATCCAATGTCCATGGTCAGGAAACTGTAACCATCTATTGATCAACGAGCTAGTCAACTAGAGGCTTACTAGGGACATGGTGTTGTCTATGTATCCACACATGTATCTGAGTTTCCTATCAATACAATTATAGCATGGATAATAAACGATTATCATGAACAAGGAAATATAATAATAACTAATTTATTATTGCCTCTAGGGCATATTTCCAACAGTCTCCCACTTGCACTAGAGTCAATAATCTAGTTCACATCGCCATGTGATTAACACTCACATGTCACATCGCCATGTGACCAACATCCAAAGAGTTTACTAGTGTCATTAAACTAGTTCACATCATCATGTGATTAAGACTCAATGAGTTCTGGAGTTTGATCATGTTTTGCTTGTGAGAGAAGTTTTAGTCAACGGGTCTGCTACATTCAGATCCGTACGTACTTCGCAAATCTCTAGGTCATATTGTAAATGCTGCTTACACGCTCCACTTGGAGCTATTCCAAATGGTTGCTCCACTATACGTATCCGGTTTGCTACTCAGAGTCATTCAGATAGGTGTTAAAGCTTGCATTGACGTAACCCTTTACGTCGAACTCTTTATCACCTCCATAATCAAGAAACCTATTGAGGGAGTTCCGGACTAGGGGGTGTCCGGATAGCCGAACTATCATCATCGGCCGGACTCCAAGACTATGAAGATACAAGATTGAAGACTTCGTCCCGTGTCCGGATGGGACTTTCCTTGGCGTGGAAGGCAAGCTTGGCGATACGGATATGTAGATCTCCTACCTTTGTAACCGACTCTGTGTAACCCTAGCCCTCTCCGGTGTCTATATAAACCGGATGGCCTTAGTCCATAGGACGAACAACAATCATACCATAGGCTAGCTTCTAGGGTTTAGCCTCCTTGATCTCGTGGTAGATCTACTCTTGTAACCCACATCATCAATATTAATCAAGCAGGACGTAGGGTTTTACCTCCATCAAGAGGGCCCGAACTTGGGTAAAAACATTGTGTCCCTCGTCTCCTGTTACCATCCGCCTAGACGCACAGTTCGGGACCCCCTACCCGAGATCCGCCGGTTTTGACACCGACATTGGTGCTTTCATTGAGAGTTCCTCTGTGTCGTCACCGATAGGCTCGATGGCTTCTTCAATCATCATCAATGATGAAGTCCAGGGCGAGACCTTCCTCCCCGGACAGATCTTCGTATTCGGCGGCTTTGCACCGCGGGCCAATTCGCTTGGCCAACTGGAGCAGATCGAAAGCTACGCCCCTGGCCGTCAGGTCAGATTTGGAAGCTTGAACTTCATGGCTGACATCCGCGGGGACTTGATCCTCGATAGGTTCGAGCCACAGCCAAGCATGCCGCACTGTCGCGGCGAGCATGATTTAGCTCTGCAGCCGGACAGTACCTTCGAGGCTGCACTCGAAACCGCATGATCAAGGACGGATGCCTAGACACCGCCTCAGAGGCTGCAGCCTCTACGGCGATAGAGCCGAACACTGACTTTGTCCCTCATAAAGCTCGTGACTCCAAGGTGCCGGACTCCTCGCCGGACTCCGAACCTCCCCCCCCCCCGATTGAATCTGATTGGGCGCCGATCATGGAGTTCACCGCGGCGGACATCTTTCAACACTCACCTTTCGGCGACATCTTGAGTTCGCTAAAGTATCTCTCGTTATCAGGAGAGCCCTGGCCGGACTGCGGTCAGGACGGTTGGGATGCGGACGACGAAGAAATTCAAAGCTCACCCACCACCCACTTGGTAGCCGTTGTCGATGATTTAACCGACATGCTAGACTATGACTCCGAGGATATCGACGGTATGGACGACGATGCCAGAGACGACCAAGAACCAGCGCCTACGGGGCACTGGACAACCACCTCATCATATCACATATACATGGTGGATACCCCAAAAGATGGGAATGGCAAAGGAACAGAGGAGGATGACCCCTCCAAAAAGCAGCCCAAGCGCCGGCGTCAGCGGCGCCGCTCTAAATCCCGCCACAGCAAGAATGAAGACTCCGACACCGGAGACAATAATACACCGGACAGTGCTGAAGACAACCCACTCCAGCAAGATGTAGTGCAGGAGGACAAAGACGCCAGCCCTTATGAAGGAGCGGCAGAAGAAGAGGCAGAGGATTATACACCTCCCTCCGGAGACGAAGCGAGCCTCGACAATGACGAATTCGTCGTGCCTGAGGATCCCGTCGAACAAGAGCATTTTAAACGCATGCTTATGGCCACGGCAAACAGCCTCAAGAAAAAGCAGCAACAGCTTAGAGCTGATCAGGATCTGCTAGCCGACAGATGGACTGAAGTCCTCGCGACCGAAGAGCATGAGCTCGAACGCCCCTCCAAAAGCTACCCTAAACGCAAGCTGCTCCCCCGATTAGAGGAGGAGGCTTACGTACCCGCATCACCAGGAGACAATACGGCTGACCGACCACCCCGTGGTCGCGACAGAGAGGCCTCTAGGCCCTTCACTAGACCCGTACCCCGGCATCGCTCGAAAAGCACACGGCCACAGGGGAACACTCCGGACTTGCGAGATATATTGGAGGATAAGGCAAGACAATCAAGATCGATCTATGGATCACGTGGGCGTCCCATGATACGCGACGACAACCGTCGCGCCGGACACAGTAAGTCCGGCCGGGCCGAAGAAAATAGACCAAGCTCCCTTGAGCTCCGTCGTGATATCGCCCAGTACAGAGGCACCGCACACCCACTATGCTTCACAGATGAAGTAATGGATCATCAAATCCCCGAAGGGTTTAAACCCGTCAATATTGAATCTTATGATGGCACAACAGACCCCACGGTTTGGATCGAAGATTATCTCCTTCACATCCACATGGCCCGCGGTGACAATCTTCACGCCATCAAATACCTCCCCCTCAAGCTTAAAGGACCAGCCCGACATTGGCTCAACAGCTTGCCAGCAGAGTCAATTGGGAGTTGGGAGGACCTGGAAGCCGCATTCCTCGATAACTTCTAGGGCACTTATGTGCGACCACCAGACGCTGATGACCTAAGCCACATAATTCAGCAGCTAGACGAATCGGCCAGACAATTCTGGACACGGTTCCTAACCAAGAAAAACCAAATCGTCGACTGTCCGGATGCAGAGGCACTCGCGGCCTTCAAGCATAACATCCGCGACGAGTGGCTTGCCCGGCACCTGGGACAGGAAAAGCCGAAATCCATGGCAGCCCTCACATCACTCATGACCCGCTTCTGCGCGGGTGAAGACAGCTGGCTAGCACGTAGCAATAACCTCAGCAAAAATTCTGGCAGTCCGGACTTCAAGGACCGAAATGGCAGGCCGCGTCGCAACAAAAACAAACGCCGCATTAACGGCGATCATATTGAGGATACGTCAGTCAATGCCAGATTTAGAGGCTCTAAACTCGGTCAGCGGAAAAAGCCATTCAAAAGAACTACTCCGGGTCCGTCCAATTTGGACTGAATACTCGACCGCTTGTGCCAGATACACGACACCCCTGAAAAGCCAGCTAACCACACCAACAGGGACTGTTGGGTATTCAAGCAGGCAGGCAAGTTAATTGCCGAAAATAATGACAAGGGGCTGCATAGCGATGACGAGGACGAGACCCAACCACCGAACAATAGAGGACAGAAGGGTTTCCCCCCACAGGTGCGGATGGTGAACATGATATACGCAACGCACATACCCAAAAGGGAGCGGAAGCGTGCACTCAGGGATGTCTACGCGATGGAGCCAGTTGCCCCGAAGTTCAATCCATGGTCCTCCTGCCCGATCACTTTTGACCGAAGGGACCACCCCACCAGCATCCGCCACGGCGGATTCGCCGCACTGGTCTTAGACCCAATCGTCGATGGATTTCACCTAACCAGAGTCCTGATGGACGGCGGCAGCAGCCTGAACCTGCTTTACCATTATACAGTGCGCAAAATGGGCATAGACCCCTCAAGGATTAAACCTACCAAAATGACCTTTAAAGGCGTCATACCAGGTGTAGAAGCCAATTGTACAGGCTCATTTACACTGGAAGTGGTCTTCGTATCCCCGGATAAATTCCGAAGCAAGGAGTTAATCTTCGATATAGTCCCGTTCCGCAGCGGCTATCATGCCTTGCTCGGACGTACCGCGTTTGCAAAGTTCAACGCGGTGCCGCACTACGCATACCTCAAGCTCAAGATGCCAGGCCCTCGAGGAGTCATCACGGTCAACGGAAACACTGAACGTTCTCTCCGCACGGAGGAACATACAGCGGCTCTCGCGGCAGAAGTGCAATGCAGCCTCTTAAGGCAATTCTCGAGTCCGGCCGTTAAGCGGCCGGACACAGCTAAGCGCGCCCGGAGTAACTTACAACAAGACCACCTGGCACGTTCCGAGCACGCGTAGCAGTGCGGCCCCAACCCTAGCTCCTGCGAAACGTCAAAGCAGGTCCTTCGCGTACACCATTACGCTCTGAAGATACCATGGGCATGGGGAGAGGGGCACGACCACGATAAACCCAGACTGCGGCTCAACCACACCAGGGGCTCTCAAGTGTGTCGTTCTTTTTTCCTGTTTGTCAGAGGCCCTGTCCGGCAGCAGTCCTGCCGAACTCACGATGCAACAGCCAGGGAAGGATAAAGGCTACAACGAATATACAGGTGGTCTCCATTACGAGCATTTTTATACACCAATCTGCAGCCTACCCCTAGAGGGGGACATGTTTAACAGTCCCATACCTTGCTTATCGCACTATTTGTATTGTTCCGCATTCGTAGCAGCACTTATTGAATAAAACAATGCAGCACCTTTTTGCTTATAATTGCATTTCCTTTTCATACATATGTTCATTCACGGCATATTGCATCTGTACCCTTTGGTACGGCTAATATACACCAGGGGCTTATGTACCCCGCATCATGGTGTGAGGAGTCCGAACACTTTCACAAGTGCGGCACCCCGAACTTATAGCACTATATGCATCGGCTCCGAATCATGTCTTGGGTCAATAGTTGGGTTTGCCCGGCTCCCATGTTTTGGTACCTTACGTTCCGTTATATCGGCTAAGGTAGCACTGGGAGAACCACTGCGATTGCGCCCCAGTTGAGCTGGGTTAATGCCTCAGTGGAGAAAGCTAAAACTGACCATCATGATGAGGTGAGAGCCGGTCGCTGTTCGAGAGGTTTTTTGCGAGTCCTTAAAGACTTATGCCGCTTAGAGCGAGGAGCCGGATACTGTCCGGCCAAGGCGTGGATAGCGCCCCAAATTCGGCCTTCCGAAGACTAGGGGCTTCGCCGAAATTTAAAATTATAGAATTCTATGGCTAAGTGAGAGTGTTCAAGCATTATAAGTCCGGTTGCCTTGTTCGCTGTGTCGAGCGCCTCCCTAGATGGACCCAAAAATGGGAACAAGAGCGCTCGAGTTTATCCCGAACACCCCAGCACTCGTGGCATGGGGGCTGAAGCCGACGACTTGCCATCTCTCAGATTTGATAAACAGCCGCACAGAAGGTAATATTTTAAATTAACAAGTGTTGCTTAGCGCATATGAACCAAGTTTTCAGCGCACAGGATAACAAAATGTGAGTCTACTCAAATATTACATCTTTGGAGCACTCACCCGCAATAGTGCGGGCACCCTTCATCACACTCTTATAATACATCTCGGGCGTGCGATGCTCCTTGCCCTCTGGTGGGGGGTCCGTCACAAGCTTCTGGGCATCCATCTTGCCCCAGTGCACCTTTGCGCGGGCAAGGGCCCGACGGGCACCCTCAATACAGGCGGAGTGCTTGATAACTTCAACCCACGGGCACGCATCCACCAGCCGCTGCACCAGGCCGAAGTAGCTCCCAGGCATAGCCTCCATAGGCCACAGCCGAACTATGAGGCCCTTCATGGCCTGTTCGGCCGCCTTGTGGAGCTCGACCAGCTGCTTCAGCTGGTCGCTAAGGGGCACCGGATGTCCGGCCTCAGCATACTGAGACCAGAAGACCTTCTCTGTCGAGCTCCCCTCCTCGGCCCGGTAGAATGCGACAGTATCGGACACGCTTCGAGGAAGATCTACGAACGCTCCTGGAGAGCTCCGAATTCGGGTAAGTGACAGGTAATTAACACTCACATGCTTACTTTGCATGAAAAATGCCTTACCCGCTGCTATTTTCTTTACCGCCGCGATCTCCTGGAGGGCCTTTTAGGCTTCGGCCTTAGCGGCTTTGGCACTCTCAAGAGCCGTTGCAAGCTCAGACTCTCGAGTCTTCGAGTCATGCTCCAGGCTCTCATGTTTCTTCACGAGATCCTGGAACTCTTGTTGTACCTCCGCCACCCGCGCCTCCTGTTTCTCTCGCTCGGTGCGCTCCGCAGCCACATTGCATTCGGCCGCGGCCACCGCCTCTTTCAGGGTCGCCACCTCGTTAGTGGCCCCTACAATACCCAAGTTATCCTTGTCATTTTTCTTGCAACTAAATCCTTTTCTGTAAGGTACAATTTTGTAAGGTATTACTCACCTTCTTTTTCCTCGAGCTGCTTCTTGGCACGGCCGAGCTCGTTCTTGGACCGCTCGAGGTTTTCCTTCAAAGTATTGACCTCCGCAGTCAGTGCGGCGGAGGTCAGCAGCACAGCCTGCAATCCCATATTGACATATTTTCATGACTCCTGCGTTTATCTTTCTAAAGATCCTCAGTCCGACTTTTCTTTCCGAACACCGAACCGAGCATCAGGGGCTACTGTCTATGCGGTACCATTTTACATATATTGAAATTCTTACCTCAAAGCCTGTTAGAAGGCTGCTGCAGGCTTCGTTCAGCCCGCTCTTGGCGAGCTGAACCTTCTGAATCACCGCACTCATAACAGTGCGGTGTTCCTCTTTGATGGAGGAGCCGTTGAGCGCCTCTAGCAAATTATCCGGCACCTCCGGTTGGACGGAGGCAGCCGGCGTCGCAGTCTTGCCCTTCTTACGAAGGGGTCGCCCGCCGGACTCCGGAGCCACTTTGGGTTCCGGGGCTGAGTCCGGTGCAAAGTCCGGGAGGTTGTCCTGCGACACCTCCGGGGCCCTCTCCTCCTGGTGGGTCCCTTCCTGGGATCCCGCCTCGGCATCGTCCGCATCACGGGGGGTGGAGGCAGTCGAAAGAGAATCCATATCCGACGCCCCTAAGGACCCGTTCGACGAAGTGGGGAGATCATCCTTAGGCGGACTGCAAGGTTGTATGCAGCATTAGAAAGACATAATGTGGAGGAAAATGAAAACCTTGAAGTTATTCGGGAGTCCGGATACTTACGATCTCGTCAGAGGCTTGGCCCTTGGAGGCCAGTCCTCGTCGTCGTCACTAGCGTTGGCGGAACAGTCCGGGGGAAGAGTTTTTCCCTTCTTGGATCCTTCGTCCTCCCTTGTTGGGGAGGCCTTCCTTTTCTTCCCTCCCCCCGCTGGGGGAGAGGCTTTCTTCTTCTCCTCCTCACCCTGGTGGGAGGAGTCGGCCTCGGATTCATCATCCGATAGCACCTGAAAACGGGAACTCTTCCGAGTCCCCGTGGCCTTCTTCTTGGCCTTCTTCTCCGGCACCACGTGGGGTGCCGGAGCCAGCAGCCCTGTTAGGCGGGCGTCGGCTGGGTCCTCTGGCAATGGGGCCGAACAGATAGCCTATGCGGCCTTCTTCAGCCAGTCCTGTCAAAGGAAAGGGAGTTTAGATCCCGCATAGAGTCAAACTATGGAAAACAAGCGTCCCTTAAAGGACAGAATAACTTACTTCATCAGCTGGACGCTCCAAGCTGAATCCGCGATATTCGATAGCGGATGCGGGTGCCTCGGCGCCTTTGAACAACACCTTCCAGACCTCTTCGTACGTAGTGTCGAAGAGCCCATTCAAAGTTTGGTGCTGCGCCGGATCGAACTCCCACATATTGAAGCCCCGTCGTTGGCACGGGAGAATCTGGCGAATGAGCATGACCTGGACTACGTTGACAAGCTTGAGCTTCTTGTCCAGCAGCTTTTGGATGCAGGCTTGGAGTCCGATCAGCTCCTCCGAATCGCCCCAAATCCGGCTGCTCTCTTTCCAGGAGGTGAGCCGTGTGGGGATGCCGGATCTGAATTCGGGGGGCGCTACCCATTCGGGGTTACGCAGCTCGGTGATGTAGAACCACCCAGATTGCCACCCCTTGATGGTTTCCACGAAAATGCCTTCCAGCCACGTAACGTGGGACATCCTGCCCACCATGGCGCCTCCGCACTCCGCTTGGCTGCCCTTCACAACCTTCGGCTTGACACTGAAGGTCTTGAGCCACAAGCCGAAGTGGGGCTGGATGCAGAGGAAGGCCTCGCACACGACGATAAACTCCGAGATGTTGAGGATGAAATTCAGGGCCAGATCATGGAAATCCAGGCCGTAGTAGAACATGAGCCCCCGGACAAAGGGATGGAGCGGGAAGCCCAGTCCACGGAGGAAATGGGGAAGGAATACTACCCTCTCATGGGGCTTGGGGGTGGGGATGAGCTCTCCCTCGATGGGGAGCCGGTGCGCGATGTCGCTGGACAAGTATCCGGCGTTGCGCAGCTTCTGGATCTGCCCCTCCATGATGGAGGAGGCCATCCACTTGCCTCCTGCTCCGGACATAGTTGGAGAAGGTTGAGGTGAGATGTGAGGGCCTGGGCGCTGGAGCTGGAGTTCGCAGAGATGGATAAGCCAAGGAGGAAGAAGGCGCAGGTAAAAAGGTTGGATCATTATCCCCTTATATGGGCGGACGGAAACATGCGTCCCCACCAGCCTGATAAAACTCGCTTATCCCCCAAGCACCGCAATCAATGGCGCGGTTGGGTTACCCACGTCCGTGTTGATGGGAATCCCGGAATAAGGGGAACACGATCTCTGCTTCGACAAGACGTGCCAAGGAAACTGCCTCGCTAAACGCGCTGAGGTGGAACAATAAAAACAATTCGAGTAAAGGCTTGGAAGTGGTGTGACGTCACGCCACAGAATACGTCAGCAGATTGATCTTGTGTAATATTATTCTCTCTATGGTGGTATGTGGAATTTATTTTTGCAAAGCCGGACACTATCCTGGTGTTCACAATCTTCTATAAATTATTCGGAGGAGTAACCCGCCTTGCAATGCCGAAGACAATATGCGCGCCGGACTCGTCGTCATTGAAGCCTGGTTCAGGGGCTACTGAGGGAGTTCCGGACTAGGGGGTGTACGGATAGCCGAACTATCATCATCGGCCGCACTCTAAGACTATGAAGATACAAGATTGAAGACTTTGTCCCGTGTCCGGATGGGTCTTTCCTTGGCGTGGAAGGCAAGCTTGGCGATACGGATATGTAGATCTCCTACGTTTGTAACCGACTCTGTGTAACCCTAGCCCTCTCCGGTGTCTATATAAACCGGATGGCCTTAGTCCATAGGACGAACAACAATCATACCATAGGCTAGCTTCTAGGGTTTAGCCTCCTTGATCTCGTGGTAGATCTACTCTTGTAACCCACATCATCAATATTAATCAAGCAGGACGTAGGGTTTTACCTCCATCAAGAGGGCCTGAACCTGGGTAAAAACATCGTGTCCCACGTCTCCTGTTACCATCCGCCTAGACGCACAGTTCGGGACCCCCTACCCGAGATCCGCCGGTTTTGACACCGACACCTATCCTTATTCCTTTAAGGATAATTTTGACCGCTATCTGGTGATCCACTCCTTGATCACCTTTATACCCTCTTGCCAGATATGTAGCAAGGCACACATCAGGTGCAGTACACAACATAGCATACTATAGAGCCTACGTCTAAAGCATAGGGGACGACCTTCGCCCTTTCTCTCTTTTCTGCCGTAGTCGAGCTTTAAGTCTTAACTTCGTACCTTACAACTCAGGCAAGAACTCCTTCTTTGACTGATCCATCTTGAACACCTTCAAGATCATGTCAAGGTACGTGCTCATTTGAAAGTATTATTAAACATTTTGATCTATCATTATAGATCTTGATGCTCAATGTTCAAGTAGCTTAATCCAGGTTTTCTATTGAAAAACATCTTTCAAATAACCCTATATGCTTTCCAGAAATTCTACATTATTTATGATCATCAATATGTCAACAACATATACTCATCAGAAATTCTATAGTGCTCCCACTCACTTCTTTGGAAATACAAGTTTCTCATAAACTTTGTATAAACCTAAAATGTTTGATCATCTTATCAAAGTGCACATTCCAACTCCGAGATGCTTACTCCAGTCCATGGAAGGATCGCTGGAGCTAGCATACCTTTTAGCATCCTTAGGATCGACAAAACCTTTCTGATTGTATCGCATACAACCTTTCCTTACGAAAACTGGTAAGGAAACTCATTTTGACATCCATTTGCTAGATTTCATAAATGCAGCTAATGCTAACATGATTCCGACAGACTTAAGCATCGCTACGGATGAGAAAATGTCATCGTAGTCAACTCCTTGAACTTGTGAAAAACTCTTCGCCACAAGTCGAGCTTCATAGACGATGATATTACCGTCCACGTCCGTCTTCTTCTTAAAGATCCATTTATCTCAATGGCTTGCCGATCATTGGGCAAGTCCACCAAAGTCCATGCTTTGTTCTGATACATGGATCCTATCTCGTATTTCATGGCTTATAACCATTTGTCGGAATTTAGGCCCACCATCGCTTCTCCATAGCTCGTAGGTTCATTGTTGTCTAGCAACATGACCTTCAAGACAGGATTATTATACCACTCTGAAGTAGTACGCATCCTTGTCACCCTACGAGGTACGGTAGTGACTTGACCAAAAAACTTCATGATCACTATCATAAGCTTATACTTCAATTGGTGTAGGCGCCACAGGAACAACTTCCTGTGCCCTGCTACATACTTGTTGAAGTGACGGTTCAATAACCTCATCAAGTCTCCACCATCCTCCCACTCAATTTTCGAGACAAACCTTTCCTCGAGAAACGACCCGATTCAAGAAACAATCCCTATTGCTTTCAGATCTGAATTAGGAGGTATACCCAACTATTTTGGGTGTTCTATGAAGATGCATTTTATCTGCTTTGGGTTCGAGCTTATCAACCTGAAACTTTTTCACACAAGCGTCGCAGCCCCAAACTTTTAAGAAACGACAACTTAGGTTTCTCCAAACCATAGTTCAAATGGTGTCGTCTCAATGGAATTACGTGGTGCCCTATTAAAGTGAGTGCAGTTGTCTCTAATGCCTAACCCATGAACGATAGTGGTAATTCAATAAGAGACATCATGGTACGCACCATATCCAATAGGGTGCAACTATGATGTTCGGACACACCATCACACTATGGTGTTCCGGGCGGTATTAATTGTGAAACAATTTCCACAATGTCTTAATTGCGTGCCAAAGCTTGTAACTCAGATACTCATCTCTATGATCATATCATAGACATTTTATCCTCTTGTCACAATGATCTTCAACTTCACTATGAAATTACTTGAACCATTCAATAATTCAGACTTGTGTTTCATCAAGTAAATATACACAACATCTACTCAAATCATCTGTGAAGTAAGAACATAACGATATTCACTGCATGCCTCAGCACTCATTGGACTGCTCACATCAAAATGTGTTACTTCCAACAAGTTTCTATCTTGTTCCATCTTACTGAAAAATGAGGCTTTTCTGTCATCTTGTCCATGTGGTATGATTTGCATATTTCAAGTGATTCAAAATCAAGTGAGTCTAAACGATCCATCTGCATGGAGTTTCTTCATGCGTATGCATCAATAGACATGGTTCGCATGTCTCAAACTTTTCAAAAACGAGTGAGTCCAAAGATCCATCAACATGGAGCTTCTTCATGCGTTTTATACCAATATGACTTACATGGTAGTGCCACAAGTAAGTGGTACTATCATTACTATCTTATATCTTTTGGCATGAAAATGTGTATCACTATGATCGAGATTCAATAAACCATTCCTTTAGGTGGAAGACCATTGAAGGTATTATTCAAATAAATAGAGTAACCATTATTCTCCTTAAATGAATAACCATATTGTGATAGACATAATCCAATCATGTCTATGCTCAACGCAAACACCAAATGACGATTATTCAGGTTTAATACTAATCTTGATGGTAGAGGGAGCATGCGATGCTTGATCACATCAAACTTGGAAACACTTCCAACACATATCGTCAGCTCACCTTTAGCTAGTCTCCGTTTATTCCGTAGCTCTTTTATTTCGAGTTACTAACACTTAGCAACTGAACCGGTATCTTAATACCCTGGTGCTACTAGGAGTACTAGTAAAGTACACATTAACATAATGTATATCCAATATATTCTATCGACTTTGCTAGCCTTCTGATCTACCAAGTATCTAGGGTAATTCTGCTCCAGTGGTTGTTCCCCTTATTACAGAAGCACTTAGTCTCGGGTTTGGGTTCAACCTTGGGTTTCTTCATTAGAGCAGCAGCTGATTTGCTGTTCGATGAAGTATCCCTTCTTGAAACTAGTGGTTTCACCAACCATCAACAATTGATGCTCCTTCTACTTTCGTGGTGTCAAACATCGCGAATACCTCAAGGATCATCATATCTATCCCTGATATGTTATAGTTCATCACGAAGCTCTAGCAGCTTGGTGGCAATGACTTTGGAGAAACATCACTATCTCATCTGGAAGATCAACTCCCACTCGATTCAAGTGATTGTTGCACTCAGACAATCTGAGCACAAGCTCAACGGTTGAGCTTTTCTCCCTTAGTTTGCCGGCTAAGAAAATCGTCGGAGGTCTTATACCTCTTGACGTGGGCACGAGCCTGAAATCCCAATTTCAGCCCTCGAAACATCTCATATGTTCTACGACATTTCGAAAAACGTTTTTGGTGCCTCAACTCTAAACCGTTTAACTGAACTATCACGTAGTTATCTAAACGTGTATGTCCGATGTTCGCAACATCCACAAATGACGTTTGGGGTTCAGCACATTGGGCGGTGCATTAAGGACATAAGCTTTCTACTGTCCGCATAATTGCTACTGTCAACTTTCAACTATATTTTTCTCTAGGAACATATCTAAACAGTGGAACTAAAGCGCGAGCTTACGACAGAATTTGCAAAGATCTTTTGACTATGTTCAGGATAATTAAGTTCATCTTATGAACTCCCACTCAGATAGACATCCCTCTAGTCATCTAAGTGATTACATGATCCGAGTCAACTAGTCCGTGTCCGATCATCACGTGAGACGGACTAGTCATCATCGGTGAACATATTCATGTTGATCGTATCTACTATACGACTCATGCTCGACCTTTCGATCTCTTGTGTTCCGAGGCCATGTCTGTACATGCTAGGCTCGTCAAGTCAACCTAAGTGTTTCGCATGTGTAAATATGGCTTACACCCGTTGTATGTGAACGTAAGAGTCTATCACACCCGATCATCACGTGGTGCTTCAAAACGACGAACTTTCGCAACGGTGCACAGTTAGGGGGAACACTTTCTTGAAATTTTAATGAGGGATCATCTTATTTACTACCGTCGTTCTAAGCAAATAAGATGCATAAACATGATAAACATCACATGCAATCAAAAAGTGACATGATATGGCCAATATCATTTTGCTCCTTTTGATCTTCATCTTCAGGGCTCCATGATCATCATCGTCACCGGCATGACACCATGATCTCCATCATCATGATCTCCATCATCGTGTCTCCATGAAGTTGTCTCGCCAACTTATTACTTCTACTACTATGGCTACCGGTTAGCAATAAAGTAAAGTAATTACATGGCGTTGTTCAATGACACGCAGGTCATACAATAAATAAAGACAACTCCTATGGCTCCTGCCGGTTGTCATACTCATCGACATGCAAGTCGTGATTCCTATTACAAGAACATGATCAATCTCATACATCACATATCATTCATCACATTCTTCTTGGCCATATCACATCACATAGCATACCCTGCAAAAACAAGTTAGACGTCCTCTAATTGTTATTTGCATGTTTTACGTGGCTGCTATGGGTTTCTAGAAAGAACAATTCTTACCTACGCAAAACCACAACGTGATATGCCAATTGCTATTTACCCTTCATAAGGACCCTTTTCATCGAATCCGTTCTGACTAAACTGGGATAGACTGGCACCCGCTAGCCACCTTATGCACCAAGTGCATGTCAGTCGGTGGAACCTGTCTCACGTAAGAGTACGTGTAAGGTCGGTCCGGGCCGCTTCATCCCACAATACCGTCGAAACAAGATTGGACTAGTAACGGTAAGCATATTGAACAAAATCAACGCCCACAACTACTTTGTGTTCTACTCATGCAAAGAATCTACGCAATAGACCTAGCTCATGATGCCACTGTTGGGGAACGTAGCAGAAATTCAAAAATTTCCTACGTGTCACCAAGATCTATCTATGGAGAAACCAACAACGAGGGGAAGGAGAGTGCATCTACATACCCTTGTAGATCGCTAAGCGGAAGCGTTCAAGAGAACGGGGTTGAAGGAGTCGTACTCGTCGTGATCCAAATCACCGGAGATCCTAGTGCCGAACGGACGGCACCTCTGCGTTCAACACACGTACAACCCGGTGACGTCTCCCATGCCTTGATCCAGCAAGGAGAGAGGGAGAGGTTGAGGAGGACTCCATCTAGCAGCATCACAACGGCGTGGTGCTGATGGAGGAGCGTGGCAATCCTGTAGGGCTTCGCCAAGCACCGCGGGAGAGGAGGACCACTTGGGAGAGGGGGAGGGCTGCGCCAGAACTTGGGTGCGGCTGCCCTCCCTCCCCCACATATATATAGGGGCAAAGGAGAGGGGGGCCGGCCCCCTCATATTCAATATGAGGAGGGGGCGGCGGCCAGGGGGGTTGCCTTGCCCCCCAAGGAAAGGGAGGCGCCCCCCTTTAGGGTTTCCCCCACGCCCTAGGCGCCTTGGGCCTTGGTGGGGGGCGCACCAGCCCACCTGGGGCTGGTCCCCTCCCACACTTGGCCCATGCAGCCCTCTGGGGATTGTGGCCCCACTTGGTGGACCCCCGGAACCCTCCCGGTGGTCCCGGTACGTTACTAATAAAACCCGAAACTTTTCCGGTGACCAAAACAGGACTTCCCATATATAAATCTTTACCTCCGGACCATTCTGGAACTCCTCGTGACGTCCGGGATCTCATCCGGGACTCCGAACAACATTCGGTAACTACATACAAACTTCCTTTATAACCCTAGCGTCATCGAACCTTAAGTGTGTAGACCCTACGGGTTCGGGAGACATGTAGACATGACCGAGACGTTCTCCGGTCAATAACCAACAGCGGGATCTGGATACCCATGTTGGCTCCCACATGTTCCATGATGATCTCATCGGATGAACCACGATGTCAAGGACTCAATCGATCCCGTATACAATTACCTTTGTCTAGCGGTATTGTACTTGCCTGAGATTCGATCGTCGGTATGCCGATACCTTGTTCAATCTCCTTACCGGCAAGTCTCTTTACTTGTTCCGTAACACATCATCCCGTGATCAACCCCTTGGTCACATTGTGCACATTATGATGATGTCCTACCGAGTGGGCCCAGAGATACCTCTCCGTCACACGGAGTGACAAATCCCAGTCTCGATTCGTGCCAACCCAACAGACACTTTCAGAGATACCTGTAGTGCACCTTTATAGACACCCAGTTACGTTGTGACATTTGGTACACCCAAAGCATTCCTACGGTATCCGGGAGTTGCACAATCTCATGGTCTAAGGAAAAGATACTTGACATTAGAAAAGCTTTAGCATACGAACTACGAACTTTGTGCTAGGCTTAGGATTGGGTCTTGTCCATCACATCATTCTGCTAATGATGTGATCCCGTTATCAACGACATCCAATGTCCATGGTCAGGAAATTGTAACCATCTATTGATCAACGAGCTAGTCAACTAGAGGCTTACTAGGGACATGGTGTTGTCTATGTATCCACACATGTATCTGAGTTTCCTATCAATACAATTATAGCATGGATAATAAACGATTATCATGAACAAGGAAATATAATAATAACTAATTTATTATTGCCTCTAGGGCATATTTCCAACACATGTCAGCCGGATCTACATTGTATTTATAGAACTTCAGCTCCTGTGTAGCACAAGCCGACTCAACATAAGCCGCATCACCCTCCTCGCAATCCAAAGCGATCTTTCGACTTCCGTGTACTATGATGGTCCCCTTATGACCCGTCATTTTGAGCTGTAAATAAATATAGCAAGGCCTCGCCATGAATTTTGCGTAAGCCGGCCGTCCAAACAATGCATGATATGGGCTCTAGATTTTCACCACTTCAAAGGTCAATGTTTCAGACCTGGAATCATGCTCATCTCCAAACACAACTTCCAAAGCGATCTTGCCAACAGGATAAGCCGATTTACCTGGTACTACACCATGAAAAACAGTGTTTGACAGTTTAAGACTCTTGTCTGTCAACCCCATGTGACAGAAGGTCTCATAGTACAGGATGTTGATACTGCTCCCTCCATCTATCAGTACTTTGGTAAATTTATAACCTCCCACCTGAGGTGCCACCACTAAAGCCAGATGACCCGGATTGTCCACCCGGGGCGGATGATCCTCTCTGCTCCGCACAATGGGCTGTTTGGACCACCGCAAATAACGTGGCACTGCCGGTTCAATAGCATTAACTGCCCTCTTGTGAAGCTTCTGATTGCGCTTGCACAAACTAGTAGTGAACACATGATACTGCCCGCCATTCAACTGCTTTGGGTGACTTTGATAACCTGACTACTGCTGATTCCCTTGATTATTCTGTTGGTTATTACCACCTTGGTTGTTCTGGTTGCCCTGATTATTCTGAAATCCAGAGTTTGAATCGCCGCCACCATGAAAACCTGGACCTGAACCGCCCGACGGACCTTGATCATACCAGAAGAGATCAGAGTTTTTGAACTCCTTCATAATGAAACAATCCTTCCAAAGATGTGTTGCTGGAACCTCCTTGGTCCCGTGCTTTGGGCAGGGCTGGTTTAACAGACGCTCCAGATTCATACCTCCACCGCGCTGGGGCGGTTTACCTTTATGATGCTGCATATTGGTGTTAGCCACAAAATCTGAATTATCTGCTTTGTGCTTACCATTATTCCCATGGCTCCCTTGGTTGTGTTGCTGTCCTTTCGCACCGCCTTTCTTTCCCTTCTCCGGTTTCTCCTCATTAGAATCGGGATCCTTGGTATTATCAGAATCGGCATATTTAACCAAAGCTGTCGTAAGTGTTCCCATGTCATTGCAGTGGCGCTTGAGCCGTCCCAACTTCATCTTCAGTGACTTAAACCGGAAATTATGCTCCAACGTTATGATTGCTTGGCCAACATTAATCCGGTCTGACGAATGCAAAACTTCTGAAACCCGGCGCACCCAATGAGTGATTGACTCGTTTTCTCCTTGAACACAGGCATCCAGATCTACAATAGACATAGGTTGTTTGCACGTATCTTTGAAATTGGCTACAAAGCGGTCTTCAACTGGTCCCATGACTCAACGGAGTTGGCTGGCAGGTTCTTCAACCAAGTACGGGTTGTCCCTTCCAACATCATCGTGAAGTATTTTGCACAGGTTGCTTCATCCACATCCAGCATCTCCATTGCCATCTCATAACTTTCCACCCACGCCTCAGGTGGTTGATCAGCGGTGTAATTAGGCACCTTACGTGGACCCTTGAAATCCTTGGGCAGTCGCACATTACGAAGAGCCGAAATAAGACACGACACTCCCCAGGAACTGAAGGCAAGCCCGGTGCCTCGGTCTACTGACGCCGCTGGCTGAACCGGGGCGGGTTGATAACGACCCGCATATTGTGCTGCTAAAGCGGCCTCCCTTCATGCTCTGCCATTATCCACCACGTCCTGAGCATTTACCTCACTGCGCGCCAGATTGGGTCCTTGAGGGGCATTACGGCGCCGTGCACTGCTAGACACCTCCGGTTCATCCATGTGCCTGCTATAGCTTTTGCTCGGACGGGGGGTTGAATGAATTCTGTCTAGGCTATAAGAATAAGCCTGCTGCTGCACAACGGCGGTTTGAAGAAGATCCCTGGCCCGCCGCGTGTCAACCGCCGCCAGTGAATCGCCCTCCATTGGAATAGCTGCCAGGCGAGATGCTGCAGCAATCATGTTATCCAAAGGGCTAGAAAAGTGACCTGGTGGTGTTGATACGTATTGTGGCGGGTTATCTGTTCGACTAGGCGGATCCGTCATCTGTGGTTGATCCGGCGCTGCCCTAGGTACCTCGGTCCGGTTTACGGCTGTCGGGTTACTCGGTCCAGCCCCTAGTGTATTAAAGAGATTCAGTCCTTCGAAGACCGGCGGCATACGAGATCGATACTTCCTTCGCATTACGTCGTTTGACACGTTTTGATCCAACATGAGCCGGTAATTCTGCGCCTAGATCTGCTGTGACTGGGCATCCAAAGCGGCTCGTTCTTCAGCCATCCTAGCGTCCTCAACTGCCAGGTCCTCCTTAGCCTGTGTTATCTGGTCCTTTAGCTTGGTAACCTCTGCATTATGCTGATCCTGCGTCTCCGGGGTAACTGTCGTGGTTAACAAGGTCGCCCAAGCATCCATCAAACCGGAGAGAACTTGAGCCGGTCAGCGCACTGGGCCTCCTGCCGCGGCTGCTGACCCGGACGTCATTGCTGCTATAGATGAAGACTGCAAGGTGGGCTGTGTTCCGGCCATGAAAATAGCAACTCGATTCGGCGCTTCAAAGGGGCCCGAATACAATTGCCATCGGAATATCCCCCAACCCGGCCGTCCTGCAATTGGTACAGCGACTCGATTTCACCAGCGGACGACTCGCCATCTGAGTAGATGGCCGTCTCACCATCAGACACCATTTCATATTCGGTACCATGGATGAATCCTACAAACGCACGCTTCAAGGCGGGCTGAATCCGGGCGGGACTCGCGCGCTGAGCCATCTCAACGAGGTCGGTGCAGATGTCCGGCTCAGGGCCCGGTTCGTCGATCTTGCCGATGAAGACATGAATTCCGCCAAAGGGGACCCGGTACCCGTACTTGATTGAGCCGGCCTCGGGGCCCCATCCTGCATCGTCGATGTAGAGCTTGCCGCGACGACTCTTGGTCATCCGGCCAACCGCGTACCCTTTGAGTCCTTCAAATCTGCCCTTCAAGAACTCGAAACCATCGTGCGATAGCCCCACGGTGGGCGCCAACTGTCGTGGAAATAGCACGTCAGATGTCCTAACGGAAGGACTTAGTCGTGAAGCCATCGCAACGAGATTAGCTTGAAGGGGTTAAACTGGACAAGGGACACGAGAGTTTATACTAGTTCGGCCCCCTTACTCCACCTCTTAAAATCTCGGGACGAGATTTCTTGTAGTGGAGGAGAATTGTGACGCCCGGATAATTAAGCTACAGTGAATCTTTGCTAATGATGCCACGTCGCCTCGGTTACTGTCGATAAACTCGCGTTAGTTTAAGACAGATTAAAATTAAATTTGAATTAAAGTCAAACGGCGAAAGTTTTCAAATATTAAAACTAAAATGCTCGTGTAATGCCAAATAATGCATAGGTAATTATGGTAGAAAAATTACACCTTTAAAAATGTTTGAATACTTTAAAATAAATAAAACAATAGCTGAAAACATTTATTAAAAGCTTTTAATTAAATAAACAAATGCCAACTATTTAATTAATGTACCAAATTAATTATGGCAGTGGCCTATTTACTAAATACTAATTTAGGGGCTAGTGTTATATTTGATAAAACTAAAAATAAAATGAAACTAAAAAAAAAAGAAAACCGATAACTTCTAAAAAGAAAAAAACTAAATAGAAAAGAAAAGGCCCCCCTGTTCCTCTGCCACTAGGCCCAATTGGCAAGGCCAGCCCAACACCCGTTCATCCCCTTCCTCCCTGTTCATGCAGCCACCGTGGACGCAGAGCGTCCGTCAACGGCGCCGATGGCCACGGGGCAGCCATCCGGCAGCTCCCCGACGCCTACAAGACCTGCCCCGCGGCGCCCCGAACCCTAGATCGCCTCCCCTCCCCGCTCTCGCCCCTCTCCCTCTCGGTTTTCCTCGCGCCCGAGCTACTCTCACCGCGCTCATCGTCTTCGTCGTCGTCACGGTGTCCACCGGCCAGCGTTCGTCGTTCCAAGGTCTCCAGGAGACGCGCCTCCGTCGTCCACTTCACCTGCGAGGGCAAGTTCGAGCTGAAGGCCCCCGCTCGTCGCCAACGAACGTCGTCCTCTAGCCCGGCCGGCCCTGTTCGGCGGCGGATTCGTTGCGTCCCGACCTTCCCCGGCCTCCTCGACCTCGCCACCGACCCCCGCCGTGAGTCCCGGGCCGATTCCCCTCTTTTCCCGTTGATCTATCGCCGTAGCAGCCGTTGCCCGAGCTCGCGCTCACCCCCGTCTGTCGCGCCCCTGAACATCCGCGCCCAGCCCACGCGCCGGCCGGGCCTTGGCCGCGCCCGTGTGCCTGCTGCTGTGCCACTACTGTTGCTCGGCTGCCGTGGCTTGCTACCTGCTGCTGCTCCTTGCGCTACTCTGCTGCTTGGCTGCTTTGTACTGCCGCTGCGTTGCTGCAGTCTGCTCTGGTCGCCGCCGGAGCCGTGGCCACGCTCAACCCGTGCCACTGCTCGCGCCGCAGCCGCCCACGCCTCGCGTCCGTCCCTCCCTGCGCCCAGCATGCGCGGCCGTGTGCATGCCGCTTGCTTCGCTGGAGCTTTGCTGCTCCCGCAGCCGCTTCTGCTGCTATCCTACACGGCTACAGTAACATTCAGTTACTGTAGCAGTAGCTAGCTTTTGTATTTCTACAATGACTAGCCTTCTTAACTGCCACTAAACAGCGCTAAGACAAGTTCTAACATGGATACAAATTATATGAACGGAAAGTAGACATAACAAGCCTCATTTTGTTTCATTGAACCTGCTTCAGATAATGCATGGATTAAATCCTACAAAAATCACAAAATGCTATCTTGTGTTAAAAGGAATAGAGTTACTCCCTAGCGTTGTGTTTGTGCGCTGTGTGCGCGTGGGCTGTGACACAGCAGTGTGTGCCGGGCCTAGTTTAATTAGGTCTAAACTAATTTAGTTTAGATTGGTTGGTTAATTAATTAGTCTAAGCCTATTACATGTGGGACCCACTTACACTATTCATATGTTGACCAGTCAACATTTGACCGGGTGAACCCAACCCCACTGTCCCCACCTGTCATACATTATGGCTATAATAGCACTAGGTGACAAAATTATAATCTGTTCTATTTTCGAATTAAATTAATTCTAGAAAATGCAATAAACTTTGAAAATGAATATAAAATAATCCGTAACTCAGATGAAAATACTTTGCACATGAAAGTTGCTCAGAACGACGAGACAAATCCGGATACGCATCCCGTTTGTCCGTCACACATCCCTAACATATCGAACATGCAACTTTCCCCCTCCGGATCACCTGCCCGAAAACGCGAAACACCGGGGATACTTTCCCGGATGTTTCTGCTCTTCACCGGTATCACGTACTACTGCGTTAGGGCACACCGAACACCGCGTATTGTCTTGTTACGCTTTGTGGTGCTTTGATTGCTCTGTTATTATTGTGTTCCCTCTCTGTTACTTCTTTCCGATAGACCCCGAGACTGTCGGCGACCCCCAGTTCGACTACGGTGTTGGCGACTCGTCCTTCTTGCCAGAGCAACCAGGCAAGCCTCCCCCCTTGATCACCAGATATCGCCTATTCTACCCTCTACTGCTTGCATTAGAGTAGTGTAGCATGTTATTGTTTCGATTAATCCTATTCTGTTGCATAGCCTGTCATTGTTGCTACATCTGTTGATACCTTACCCGCAATCCTAAATGCTTAGTATAGGATGCTAGTTTATCATCATTGGCCCTACATTCTTGTCAGTCTGCCTTGCTATACTATCGGGCCGTGATCACTTGGGAGGTGATCACGGGTATATATTATACATACATACATACATACTATAGAGATGGTGACTAAAGTCGCGTCTGCTCGTGGAGTACCCGCAAGTGATTCCGATATGGGGGCTGGAAGGACAGGTGGCTCCATCCCGATAGAGGTGGGCATGGGTTCCCGACGGCCCCTGACTGTTACTTTGTGGCGGACCGACAGGGCAGGTTGAGACCACCTAGGCGAGAGGTGGGCCTGGCCCCTGGTCGGCGTCCGCGGTTGCTTCATAATAACACGCTTAACGAGATCTTGGTATTTGATCTGAGTCTGGCCACTGGCCTATACGCACTAACCAACTACGCGGGAAAGATATGGGCACTCGACGTCGTGGTATCAGCCAAAGCCTTCGTGATGTCAGTGACTGAGCGGCGCGCGCCGGATTAGAACGTAAGCCTGCTCTTGTATTAAGGGGGCTAGTTCTGCTTTCGGCCGCCCACGCAATGTGCAGGTGTGCAATGGGCGATGGGCCCAAACCCCTGCGCGCATAGGATTTAGACCGGCGTGCTGACCTCTCTATTGTGCCTAGGTGGGGCTGCGACGTGTTGATCTTTCGAGGCCGGGCATGACCCAGGAAAGTGTGTCCGGCCAAATGGGATCGAGCGTGTTGGGTTATGTGGTGCACCCCTGCAGGGAAGTTTATCTATTCGAATAGCCGTGTCCCTCGGTAAAAGGACGACCCGGAGTTGTACCTTGACCTTATGACAACTAGAACCGGATACTTAATAAAACACACCCAGACAAGTTCCACAGACAAACCGGTGATCGCTTTTCCACAGGGCGACGCGGGGAGGATCGCCAGGTAGGATTATGCTATGCGATGCTACTTGGAGGACTTCAGTGTATTCTCTTCTACATGCTGCAAGACGGAGGCTGCCAGAAGCGTAGTCTTCGACAGGATTAGCTATCCCCCTCTTATTCTGGCATTCTGCAGTTCAGTCTATGGACCTTTACACACACACCCATGCATATGTAGTGTAGCTCCTTGCTTGCAAGTACTTTGGATGAGTACTCACGGTTGCTTTGCTCCTCTTTTCCCCCTTTCCCTTCTACCTGGTTGTCGCAACCAGATGCTGGAGCCCTGGAGCTAGACGCCACCGTCGACGACGATTCCTACTACTCTGGAGGTGCCTACTACTACGTTCAGCCCGCCGTCGACCAGGAGTAGTTTAGGAGGATCCCAGGCAGGAGGCTTGCACCTCTTTCGATCTGTATTCCAGTTTGTGCTAGCCTTCTTAAGGCAAACTTGTTTAACTTATGTCTGTACTCAGATATTGTTGCTTCCGCTGACTCGTCTATGATCGAGCACTTGTATTCGAGCCCTTGAGGCCCCTGGCTTGTATTATGATGCTTGTATGACTCATTTATGTTTTAGAGTTGTGTTGTGATACCTTCCCGTGAGTCCCTGATCTTGATTGTACACGTTTGCGTGCATGATTAGTGTACAATTGAGTCGGGGGCGTCACAAGTTGGTATCAGAGCAAACTGCCTGTAGGAATCCCCCTTTCCAACTCCTTGGCCGAAGTTGAGTCTAGTCATTGAAAAAGTTTTTACTAACATGGCTGTGCAGCCCATGGGCCCACGTCGCCATCAGGTGGTATTAGGATCTTTTACTCCTCGTCTATACTCTGGGACTCTGAGGTCTCTTCTATTCGGGTTAAATGATTTTGCTAAAAACAAAACTAACTTTAGGTTCTCGAAAATACTTTCTCCCGGAGAGCCCCTCACTTCAGATGATCGCCTGCTGCACTAGAAGATTCCGAAGTTACTCTACGATGCTCTCTCGAGTCTTTGTGTCATCGCATTTGCGATTTCCTTCCACCGTCAACCTCTATGAAAACTGCATACACTTGCCATTCATACAATCATTCCTCGTTGATTTTTTTATTACAAGATGCCCCGAAATACTCTCTGTTGTCCCGAGAATACTTTGTGCCTACTGCCTTGCAGTTCTTTGCCACCTGAATACCCATGCCGGTAATTCATTCCACTTATCGAGTATCCACTCATCTCCAGTTGTTTATGTGTTTCACTAAGGTCTTCGAAATAATATTTGAACTTCCGAAAATCCTTAGCACCCTATTGCTCTTGAAATTCTTGCTTGCTTTACGATTAATCCCACAAGTCTCGTAATCTTATTGGCATTCCTTGTCTTTCTCATTTTAAGTTCGTTGATTCAATATGTTGAGGATACTCGCATTCCTCAGCCGAATCCTAGAATTCATCCTTCCGGCTTAGGTGTCATTTTGAACAAGAGCTGGTTCTCAACCAATCAAATTGTCGTCGTTTGTACCCCTAAGCTTACTCAAGTTATCCATCCTTAATCAGAGCATTTGCTTTTGATCACTTGATTTGAAAATCATAATTCCTTTGTCATTTAAACGTTGAATTATTCATATGTTCTATAGACCGATGCCTTTTGCATTCTTTTTCCTTCTGATTGAGTACCGATACTCACATCAGATTCCTGGTGGTCCGCGAGACCAATTGCTTGGTTATTATCCGACAGTGTCCTTCATATCCAATAACCTTGAGAGTTCCTCCCCTGATACATAATGCCTTTGGTAAATTGTATCCTCTGCTTTGTCAACCATGCTCTGCTTTCGAGCTTGTGTTATTTACTCCTGAAGTTTGTGGTATAAGTTCCTAAGAGGCCCCGATGGGTTGGACATATGCCTCTTCTAATCTGTGTGAACCCGGAAACTACTACGGGTCATACTCTACTGGTGTTATGTCAGATAAAATTTTAACACCACAACTTTGTTGAAGGCGAGAAGTGAATGAAAGGTTATGCATTAAAGAAGTGGGAGTCGACCTTGAACTTTGTGTTCATGCCCATGGACATGATGTAGATCCTATCATGGAAGCTTCTTGTAATAATAACTATTTCCTTGATAACTATCATCTGGTATTTGTGAATTGACCCTTTTCAACCGTGGTTCCGACCATGATTGTTCTTCTTTGATCCCATTTCTCGGACAAGTTAAAACATTTGTCTTCTACAGTCTGCCCGACCTCTATTATGATCTACCTTTGAGTATTACCCCTGGTATCTTGTGGATATCATGCCATTGCTCTACATCTTATGAATTTTTGATGAAGTACCACCTTTCCCTGTCGCTGTCACTTCATGGGTGCTGGGTTGTTTGTCAACCCAAAACATCGATAAGTGAATCGGTTCCGCACTCCGAATCAATAACTCTTAAGTAATTTTTGTTGCTTATGAGTTTATTAATCCTTCAAGTCATTCCTAACCTGATCGACTATATCATTATTGTGCTAAATTTTAACTGTGCTACCCGGTCCTTCTTCCCAGAGCACAATTTACGACGATGAGCTAATCTTACGTCGATCTTCCTCGTTGTATCATTTAGCCTTGAACAACAAGATCGATTTTGAGTTTGGGTCGTACCCTTGGTTCCAATAATCTTTTGCTTCATCATTTCTTTGACTTGATGTCGTCGCCGATTGATTACATCTTCTTGAAACCCTCGACGAATTTGTCGTGATCATTGTCAACCATTGGACTTCTTCCAAGTTGTGTGTTGAATTCAGGATGAGTAATACCATCCTTGCGCCCTCGATGATTTGTATTAACATCGACAACATTCTCGCATCCCCTCCGACACAAAACTTGTTCATGTTTTGTGTAGTTTCTTTTCTACCCAACTTATATTATGATTCTATCTTGGAGTATTACCATCTGTTATGTCAAGAATGTTGAGGGCATTACCTCAACTATTAATTCTTGATATAGTAATACTTCTCACCATCACCATTCTTTCTTGGTCCCCGTGTTGGTTCTAACCGGGATACCAACAGGTGAACGGTGCTGTTTGGATTCTGCCCTTCTAGCAACCCTATTGCTTTGAAGTTATTGGTCGATATTTCATTCTTAGACCATTGGTTATCGAATCACCATTCTAACATTGGCCATGCTACCTAAGCCCATATTTCGGGTGCACCTTTCAACCAATGTTTAATTGTGTATGTTTTCCTCGAGCATACATCATTACACCATTTGATTTAACAAATGTTATCTCCTTGTTCACATGATTGTGGAAATTCATCTTCTTGGAATTCTCAATGGATTGGCGCCGAGTCCATCAGTCACCTCCTCACCCTTTCCTTGATTTAATGATGAACTCTTGTTTCGAAACTCGCTTCCATAGTTCATTCCCGAGGATCTTACAATGTCATCGCGTCAATTTGTGTTGCACCTTTTCTTCTCAGGCATCCTGAGTCTGAGGTCATTTGACACCAATCAAATCTGAATCTCGGTCAGATTTGATGGTTGGAACATATTTCCAAGAGTTATAATATTGGTCTTTATATGACCTGGTAAGGTGATGTCATGCCTAGCACACCTGGCCGGAGGACCTGCTGTTATAGTTTCCTTTTTGGCAAGGTTAACCATTCTTTCATGAGGAAATTGTAAGACTTATTCTATAAGTTGTTCCTGATGAATCCTTTGTGTATCCAAGTCCAACCTTTGCTTGAAGACCATGCAATGCTATCTCGAAGCATGTCTGCGGTACTCTGATTTTCAGCAAGAACATTTGAAGCCCAATGCTAAATGTTTCTTCCTCTATTATCCAAACACTGTTGTATGGTTAATGTCATGAATTTTTTCTCGCCTTACCTAAAGGGTTTTCTACATTATATCATGTCATGGATATCATGCTCTGCTTCCCTTGGGAAGGATATACCCCTCAAATATGTGTTTAGACACATTGTCCTTTCCATTGTTATGTTTAAACTGATGATCACCTTCTCCTTTCCATTGTTTTGTTTAACATTACTGGTGATCTATATGATCTAAGCAGTAATATTCTCCTGCTTATGTAAACACCTTGGTGTACAACCGTGTCGGTAAGACCTTGTTGCTTCTGTTGATGGCATTCCGGTAACCACCGATGGATGAGAACTTTGCCTATTGGTCCGCCTCGTTTCAACGAGCAGGAAAATGGTTCTCTTCATCCCTCGCCCTTGGTACCGACTTTGTTGCCGACATAACTAATAGGCCACCCTCTGACATGCCTTGCTATCAAAACCGTGCAAGATTTCACCACACTTCCTACTTTTAACCCACATGGTGGGCCCATAACTCACAGTTCCACAGGATCGAAACCTGACTCTCCTGTACACCCCCTGTTTCCAAAATTATTCCTCGCACGTGGCCTCGTATGTAATTATCAAGCCACCTTCCGAGAGATCGTCAATTCTAGTATCGGACACAAAACTAATTCTCGTTGCTGTGAACCCCTTTCATGCGTTGTTTCAGGCAACAGTGATTGTCTATCCGCTTGAAACTTCTTATGGTACCTTCTTACTTTGCTCTCGATATCTTCTTAAGTTCAATTCGAGAGTTATTTTCCGCCACCTTCCCTGATGTTATCTACCAGTTAGTCAACCGTGCAGAGGTCCGTTCCCCCGGAATACCCCCCCCCCCTTTATTCTTTCGTAAGTACGATGTAGTTCTCGAAGAAAGGAAGACACCTTCGTCATGATGACCTAGAGCAGAGAAATGAAGACATCAATGTAGTGGATCGACCTCTTGGAGAAGAGCAACCAAGACCGAGAAGATTCGTTAGAATTTCGTAACCAGACCTTTCCCCCTTAGTCCACCTCTTAAAATCTCGGGACAAGATTTCTTGTAGTGGAGGAGAATTGTGACGCCCGGATAATTAAGCTACAGTGAACCTTTGCTAATGATGCCACGACGCCTCGGTTACTGTCGATAAACGTGCGTTAGTTTAAGACAGATTAAAATTAAATTTGAATTAGAGTCAAACGGTGAAAGTTTTCAAATATTAAAACTAAAATGTTCGTGTAATGCCAAATAATGCATAGGTAATTATGGTAGAAAAACTACACCTTTATAAAATGTTTGAATACTTTAAAATAAATAAAACAATAGCTGAAAACATTTATTAAATGCTTTTAATAAAATAAACAAATGCCAACTATTTAATTAATGTACCAAATTAATTATGGTAGTGGCCTATTTACTAAATACTAATTTAGGGGCTAGTGTTATATTTTATAAAACTAAAAATAAAATGAAACTAAAAAAAAGAAAACCGATAAGTTTTAAAAAGAAAAAAACCAAATAGAAAAGAGAAGGCCCCCCTGTTCCTCTCAGCCACTAGGGCCAATTGGCAAGGCCAGCCCAACACCTGTTCATCCCCTTCCTCCCTGTTCATGCAGCCACCGTGGACGCAGAGCGTCCGTCCACGGCGCCGATGGCCACGGGGCAGCCATCCGGCAGCTCCCCGACGCCTACAAGACCTACCCCGCGGCGCCCCGAACCCTAGATCGCCTCCCCTCCCCGCTCTCGCCCCTCTCCCTCTCGGTTTTCCTCGCGCCCGAGCTACTGTCACCGCGCTCATCGTCTTCGTCGTCGTCACGGTGTCCACCGGCCAGCGTTCGTCGTTCCAAGGTCTCCAGGAGACGCGCCTCCGTCGTCCACTTCACCTGCGAGGGCAAGTTCGAGCTGAAGGCCCCCGCTCGTCGCCAACGGACGTCGTCCTCAAGCCCGGCCGGCCCTGTTCGGTGGCGGATTCGTTGCGTCCCGACCTTCCCCGGCCTTCTCGACCTCGCCACCGACCCCCTCCGTGAGCCCAGGGCCGATTCCCCTCTTTTCCCGTTGATCTATCGCCGTAGCAACCGTTGCCCGAGCTCGCGCTCACCCCCGTCCGTCGCGCCCCTGAACATCCGCGCCCAGCCCGCGCGCCGGCCGGGCCTTGGCCGCGCCCACGTGCCTGCTGCTGTGCCACTACTGTTGCTCGGCTGCCGTGGCTTGCTACCTGCAGCCAGGGACGGAGCTCACGTGTAGGCACTGGTGTCAGTTGACATCAATGCCATTCGATGCTTCAGCTAATAGCTTTACCGATTTGTGCCTTTGACCCCAGCACAAAAGATCGATTGACCCCAGCCCACCACAGAACAAAAGCCCAAAGTCTTAGCCCAGTTAGATAATTACAAAATAAAGAAGAAGTATTGATCTGTTTGCTAACCTAACACACAGTCCACAAGACCCAATCTATCTGGTGCCAAAAAACCCTACTAATTCCTGGACGCAGCCGGCCGCCAGGTCGCAGTAGGTCAGGACGCACGCCTCTCTCGAGCTATTCGCTTCCTCCTCAATTACATCGATCCCCAAATCCTCCACAATGGTGTACGGCGCTAATTTTGGTTCGGGGATGTCCACCCGCCGGCCGCGTCACCCTAATCTGTAGTCCTGCGATTATTGATTCTCCACTTCGGTTCATCCCAGGTACCCGAGGCGCTGATACATGTGTGCAATACTAAGATTGAAAATTTTAATTTATCTCCTTGATTCAATTAGGACTAGAAGATTATAGATAGATTTCTATTGAAGCGGACAGGAGACACTGATATTTAATTAGAGATCAAACCGAGATAATTAATTACAGGACCTTGCAGACAATGCAGACTTCAAATATCTTTTGTTTCTTTTAACTTTGAGTATTTATGCAAACTAGCTGAGTTTTATCCTGATGACTTTTATCCAACGTAATTGATGGATCTTGATCATGAACTTCGAATGTAAATTGGCAATCTCCAAACAGACCAAGGATTTGCCAATTTGGATCACATTGCAGATCTTGTCAAAGTATTAACTAACACTAAGAAACATCTTGCTTTTCCTTTGGTATATCAACTTCTAAAAATGGTGCTAATTTTGACAGTTGCCAAAATCGATGAGGAGATGCTTTTCAGAAATGAATATTGTCAAGAGTGTTTTGCATAACAAAATGGGTGACCAGTTCATGAGTGATACCCCTGAGTTGCTATGTGGATAATTATATATTTACTATCACTACGAATGATTCCATGACTGATTTATGGAATACAGAAGATTAAAGGTCGAGAAGGAAGTTATAACATGTGAGTCTCACATCATTTTATATTTTTGCTTAATCTTATTTATTTTATGTATCATTTGTTCCGTACATTGTTGTAAAAATAATTTATTTCTTTTATTTATTGTTTTCACTAAGTTAGAAATTAAATACTCCCAACTTACATTTTATTTTTTTTCTTATTTTTACTGAATATGCGAACAACTGATTACTGTTTTTTTGAATTTGCCCAACAAGTACTCGGGTATGAAAATCATTTTAATATAATAAAGTTTATATCATTGGCTCATTGCATATTTTCACTCTTTATATTGCCCTGAAATGTTATCCATATTGCACTGCTAATATCGGTGCTATTGTGAGCAACATTGACACCGGTGCCCATTTTTTCTAGCTTCGTCCCTGCCTGCAGCTGCTCCTTGCGCTACTCTGCTGCTTGGCTGCTTTGTACTGCCGCTGCGTTGCTGCAGTCTGCTCTGGTCACTGCCGGAGCCGTGGCCGCGCTCAACCTGTGCCACTGCTTGCGCCGCGGCCGCCCACGCCTCGCGTCCGTCCCTCCCTGCGCCCAGCATGCGCGGCCGTGTGCATGCCACTTGCTTTGCTGCAGCTTTGCTGCTCCCGCAGCCGCTTCTGCTGCTATCCTACACGGCTACAGTAACATTCAGTTACTGTAGCAGTAGCTAGCTTTTGTATTTCTACAATGACTAGCCTTCTTAACTGCCACTAAACAGCGCTAAGACAAGTTCTAACATGGATACAAATTATATGAACGGAAAGTAGACATAACAAGCCTCATTTTGTTTCATTGGACCTACTTCAGATAATGCATGGATTAAATCCTACAAACATCACAAAATGCTATCTTGTGTTAAAAGAAATAGAGTTACTCCCTAGCGTTGTGTTTGTGCGCTGTGTGCGCGTGGGCTGTGCCACAGCAGTGTGTGGCGGGCCTAGTTTAATTAGGTCTAAACTAATTTAGTTTAGATTGGTTGGTTAATTAATTAGTCTAAGCCTATTACATGTGGGACCCACTTACACTATTCATATGTTGACCAGTCAACATTTGACCGGGTCAACCCAACCCCACTGTCCCCACCTGTCATACACTATGGCTATAATAGCACTAGGTGACAAAATTATAATCTGTTCTATTTTCAAATTAAATTAATTCTAGAAAATGCAATAAACTTTGAAAATGAATATAAAATAATCCGTAACTCGGATGGAAATACTTTGCACATGAAAGTTGCTCAGAACGACGAGACGAATCCGGATACGCACCCCGTTCGTCCGTCACACGTCCCTAACATATCGAACACGCAACTTTCCCCTTCCGGATCACCTGCCCGAAAACGCGAAACACCGGGGATACTTTCTCGGATGTTTCTCCCCTTCACCGGTATCACGTACTACTGCGTTAGGGCACACCGAACACCGCGTATTGTATTGTTACGCTTTGTGATGCTTTGATTGCTCTGTTATTATTGTGTTCCCTCTCTGTTACTTCTTTCCGATAGACCCCGAGACTGTCGGCGACCCCCAGTTCGATCCCTCTCTGTTACTTCTTTCCGATAGACCCCGAGACTGTCGGCGACCCCCAGTTCGACCACGGTGTTGGCGACTCGTCCTTCTTGCCAGAGCAACCAGGCAAGCCTCCCTCCTTGATCACCAGATATCGCCTATTCTACCCTCTACTGCTTGCATTAGAGTAGTGTAGCATGTTATTGTTTCGATTAATCCTATTCTGTTGCATAGCCTGTCATTGTTGCTACATCTGTTGATACCTTACCCGCAATCCTAAATGCTTAGTATAGGATGCTAGTTTATCATCATTGGCCCTACATTCTTGTCAGTCTTCCTTGCTATACTATCGGGCCGTGATCACTTGGGAGGTGATCACGGGTATATATTATACATACATACATACTATAGAGATGGTGACTAAAGTCGGGTCTGCTCGTGGAGTACCCGCAAGTGATTCCGATGTGGGGGCTGGAAGGACAGGTGGCTCCATCCCGGTAGAGGTGGGCCTGGGTTCCCGACGACCCCCGACTGTTACTTTGTGGCGGAGCGACAGGGCAGGTTGAGACCACCTAGGTGAGAGGTGGGCCTGGCCCTGGTCGGCGTCCGCGGTTGCTTCATAAGAACATGCTTAACGAGATCTTGGTATTTGATCTGAGTCTGGCCACTGGCCTATACGCACTAACCAACTACGCGGGAAAGATATGGGCACTCGACATCGTGGTATCAGCCAAAGCCTTCGTGACGTCAGCGACTGAGCGGCGCGCGCCGGATTGGAATGTAAGCCTGCTGTCGGTGTCAAAACCGGCGGATCTCGGGTAGGGGGTCCCGAACTGTGCGTCTAGGCGGATGGTAACAGGAGACAAGGGACACGTTGTTTTACCCAGGTTCGGGCCCTCTTGATGGAGGTAAAACCCTACGTCCTGCTTGATTGATATTGATGATGTGAGTATTACAAGAGTAGATCTACCACGAGATCAAGGAGGCTAAACCCTAGAAGCTAGCCTATGGTATGATTGTTGTTCGTCCTATGGACTAAGCCATCCGGTTTATATAGACACCGAAGAGGGCTAGGGTTACATAAAGTCAGTTATAATGGTAGGAGATTTACATATCCGTATCGCCAAGCTTGTCTTCCACGCCAAGGAAAGTCCCATCCGGACACGGGACGAAGTCTTCAATCTTGTATCTTCATAGTCTTAGAGTCCGGCCGATGATGATAGTTCGGCTATCCGGACACCCCCTAGTCCGGGACTCCCTCAGTAGCCCCTGAACCAGGCTTCAATGACGACAAGTCCGGCGCGCATATTGTCTTCGACATTGCAAGGCGGGTTACTCCTCCGAATAATTTATAGAAGATTGTGAACACCAGGATAGTGTCCGGCTCTGCCAAATAAATTCCACATACCACCGTAGAGAGAATAATATTTAAACAAGTTCAATCTGCTGACATATTTTGTGGCGTGACGTCACACCACAACCAAGCCTTTACTCGAATCGTTTTTATTATACCACCTCCACGCGTTTAGCGAAGCGGTTTCCTTGGCACGTCTTGTCGAAGCAGAGATCGTGTTCCCCTTATTCCGGGATGCCCATCAATACGGACATGGGTAACCCAACCGCGCCATTGATTGCGGTGCTTGGGAGATAAGCGAGTTTTATCAGGCTGGTGGGGACGCATGGTTTCGTCCGCCCATATAAGGGGATAAAGATCCACCCTTTTACCTACGCCTTCTTCCTCCTTTGCTTATCCATCTACGCGAACTCGAGCTCTAGCGCCCAAGTCCGCACATCTCACCTCAACCTTCTCCAACTATGTCCGGAGTGGGAGGCAAGTGGATGGCCTCCTCCGTTATGGAGGGGCACATCCAGAAGCTGCGCAGCGCCGGATATCTGTCCAGCGACATCGCGCACCGGCTCCTCGACGAGGGGGAGCTCATCCCCACCCCCAGGCCCCATGAGAGGGTAGTATTCCTTTCCATTTCCTCCGCGGACTGGGCTTCCCACTCCATCCCTTTTTCCGGGGGCTCATGTTCTACTACGGCCTGGATTTCCATGATCTGGCCCCGAATTTCATCCTCAACATCTCGGCGTTTATCGTCGTGTGCGAGGCCTTCCTCTGCATCCAGCCCCACTTCGGCTTGTGGCTCAAGACCTTCAGTGTCAAGACGAAGGTTGTGAAGGGCAGCCAAGCGGAGTGCGGAGGCGCCATGGTGGGCAAGATGCCCAACGTTACTTGGCTCGAGGGCACCTTCATGGAAACCATTAAGGGGTGGCAATCGGGGTGGTTCTACATCGCCGAGCCGCGTGACTCTGAATGGGCAGCGGCCCCCGAATTCAGATCTGGCATCCCCGACCTCCTGGAAAGAGAGTGGCCGGACATGGGGTGATTCGGAGGAGCTGACCGGACTTCAAGCCTGCATCCAAAAGCTAGTGAAAAAGAAGCTCAAGCTTGTCAACGTAGTCCAGGTCATGCTCATCGGCCGGATTCTCCCGTGCCAACAACGGGACTTCAATATGTGGGAGTTTGATCCGGCGCAGCACCAGACTTTGAACGGGCTCTTCGACACTACGTACGAAGAGGCCTGGAGGGTGCTGTTTAAGGGCGTCGAGGCTCCCGCATCCGCTACCGAAGATCGCGGATTCAGCTCGCAGCGTCCGACTAGCGAGGTAAGCGATTTTGCCCTTTACGGGACACTTGTTTTCCATAGTTTGACTCTATGCGGGATCTAAACTCCCTCTCCTTTGACAGGACTGGCTGAAGAAGGCCGAGAAGACTATCTGTCCGGCCCTTTTGCCAGAAGACCCAGCGGACGCCCGTTTAACGGGGTTGCTGGCTCCGGCACCCCATGTGGTGCCGGAGAAGAAGGCCAAGAAGAAGGCCACGGGCACTCGAAAGAGTTCCTGTTTTCAGGTGTCATCGGATGATGACACCAAGGCGGACTCCTCCCACGAAGGCGAGGAGGAGAAGAAAGAGGCCTCTCCCCCAGCGGGGGGAGGGAAGAAAAGGAAGGCCTCCCCAACGAGGGAGGCCGAAGGGTCCAAGAAGGGAAGGACTCTTCCCCCGGACCGCTCTGCCAACGCCGGCGACGACGACGAGGACTGGCCTCCAAGGGCCAAGCCCCTGGCGAAATCGTAAGTATCCGGACTCTCGAATAACTTCATGATTTTTCTTTTCGCCACATGGTGTCTTTCTAATGCCGCATACAACCCTGCAGTCCACCCAAGGATGATCTTCCCGCTTCGTCGAGCGGGTCCTTGGGTGCGTCGGATATGGATTCCCGTCCAACCGCCTCCTCCCCTCGTGATGCGGATGATGCCGAGGTGGGATCCCGGGAAGGGACCCGCTAGGAGGAGGAGGCCCCGAAGGTGCCGCAGGGCAACCTCCCGGACTTTGCACCGGACTCCGCACCGGAACCTATAGTGGCTCCGGAGTCCGGCGGGCGGCCCCTTCGTAAGAAGGGCAAGACCGTGACGCGGGCGGCCTCCGTCCAACCGAAGGCGCCGGATAGCTTGCTGGAGGCGCTCAATGGCGCTTCCATCAAAGAGGAACACCGCACCTTCATGGGTGCGGTGATTCAGAAGGTTCAGCTCACCAAGAGCGGGCTGACTGAAGCCTGCAGCAGCCTTCTAACAGGCTTTGAGGTAAGAATTTTGATATTTGTAAAATAGTACCGCATAGACAGTAGCCCCTGATGCTCGGTTCGGTGTTCGGAAAGAAAAGCCGGACTAAGGATCTAAAAAGATATACGCAGGAGTCATAAAAAATATGTCAATATGGGATTGCAGGCTGTGCTGCTGACCTCTGCCGCACTGACTGCGGAGGTTGATACTTTGAAGCAAAGCCTCGAGTGGTCCGAGAACGAGCTCGGCCGTGCCAAGAAGCAGCTCGGGGACAAGGAAGGTGAGTAACACCTTGTTAAAATTGTACCTTACAGAAAAGGATTTGGTTGCAAGAAAAATGACAAGGATAACGTGGGTATTGCAGGGGCCACGAACGAGGTGGCGACCCTGAAGGAGGCGGTGTCTGCGGCCGAACGTAATGCGGCCGCGGAGCGCACCGAGCGAGAGAAGCAGGAGGCGCGGGTGGCGGAGGTAGATCAAGAGCTCCAGGCTCTCGCGGAAAAACATGAGAGTTTGGAGCGCGACTCGAAGACTTGAGAGTCCGAGCTTGCATCGGCTCTTGAGAGTGCCAAAGCCGCTAAGGCCGAAGCCTACAAGGCCCTCCAGGAAATCGAGGCGTTGAAGAAAATAGCGGCGGGTAAGGCATTTTTCATGCAAAGTAAGCATGTTAATGTGAATTACCTATCACTTACCCGAATTCGGAGCTCTCCAGGAGCGTTTGCAGATCTGCCCCGCAGCGTGTCCGATGCTGCCGCTTTCTATAGGGCAGAGGAGGGGAGCTCGACGGAGAAGGTCTTCTGGTCTCAGTATGCTGAGGCCGGACATCCGGTACCCCTTAGCGACCAGCTGAAGCAGTTGGTCGAGCTCCACAAGGTGGCCGAACAGGCCATGAAGGGCCTCATAGTTCGCCTGTGGCCTAAGGAGGCCATGCCTGGGAGCTACTTCGGCCTGGTGCGGCGGCTGGTGGATGCGTGTCCATGGGTTGAAGTCATCAAGCACTCTGCCTGTATTGAAGGTGCCCGTTGGGCCCTTGCCCGCTCAAAGGTGCAATGGGGCAAGATGGATGCTGAGAAGCTTGTGACGGACGCGCCACCGCCGGGCAAGGGGTATCGCACGTCCGAGATGTATTATAAGAGTGTCCTAAAGGGTGCCCGCATTATTATGGGTGAGTGCTCCAAAGATGTAATATTTGAGTAGACTCGCATTTTGTTATCCTGTGCGCTGAAAACTTTGTTCATATGCGCTAAACAACGCTTGTTAATTTAAAATATTACCTTTTGTGCGGCCATTTATCAAATCTGAGAGATGGCAAGTCGGCGGCTTCAGCCCCCATGCCACGAGTGCTGGGGTGTTCGGGATAAATTTGAGCACTCTTGTTCCCATATTTGGGTCCATCTAGGGAGGCGCTCAACACAACGAACAAGGCAACCGGACTTATAATGCTTGAACACTCTCACTTAGCCATAGAATTCTATAATTTTAAATTTCTGCGAAGCCCCTAGTGTTCGGAAGGCCGAATTTGGGGCGCTATCCATGCCTGGGCCGGACAACGCCGGTTCCTCGCTCTAAGCGGCATAAGTCTTTAGGGACTCAAAAAAAACCCTCTCGAACAGCGACCGGCTCTCGCCTCATCATGACGGTCAGTTTTAGCTTTCTCCACTGAGGCGCTCGCCCAGCTCAACTGGGGCGCAATCGCAGTGGTTCTCCCAGTGCTACCTTAGCCGATATAATGGAACGTAAGGTACCAAAACATGGGATCCAGGCAAACCCAACTATTGACCCAAGACATGATTCAGAGCCGATGCATATAATGCTATAAGTTCGGGGTGCCGCACTTGTGAAAGTGTTCGGACTTATCACACCATGATGTGGGAAACATAAACCCCTGGTGTATTTAGGCGTACCAAAGTGTACGGATGCAACATGTCATAAATGAACATATGTATAAGAAAGAAATGCAATTATAAGCAAAAAGGTGCTGCATTGTTTATTCAAGTAATATTGCTGTGGATGCAGAACGATACAAATAGTGCGATAAGCAAGGGATGGGACTATTAAACATGTCCCCCTCCAGGGGTAGGCTGCGGAATGGTGTATAAAACAGATTTAATGCTCGTAATGGAGACCACCTGGATATTCGTCGTAGCCTTTCTCCTTCCCTGGCTGTTGCATCGTGAGTTCGGCAGGTCTACTGCCGGACAGGGCCTCTGATGAACGGAGTCCTGTGGGTAAAAAAAGAAAAAGAAAAAAAAGAACGACACACTTGAGAGCCCCTGGTGTGGTTAAGCCGCATTCTGGGCTTATCGTGGTCGTGCCCCTCCCCCTATGCCCATGGTATCTCCAGAGCATAATGATGTACGCGAAGGACCAGTCTTACAATTTTGCAGGGGCTGGGGTTGGGGCCGCATTGCTACGCGTGCTTGGAACGTGCCAGGTGGTCTTGTTGTAGGTTATTCCGGGCGCGTTTAGCCGTGTCCGGTCGCTTAACGGCCGGACTCGAAAATTGCCTTAAGAGGCTACACTGTACTTCTGCCGCGAGAGCCGCTGTATGTTCCTCCGTTCGGAGAGAGCGTTCAGTGTTTCCGTTGACCGTGATGACTCCTCGAGGGCCTGGCATCTTGAGCTTGAGGTATGCGTAGTGCGGCACCGCGTTGAACTTTGCAAACCAGGTATGTCCGAGCAGAGCATGATAGCCGCTGCGGAACAGAACTATGTTGAAGATTAACTCCTCACTTCGGAAGTTATTCGGGGATCCGAAGACCACTTCCAGTGTAACTGAGCCTGTACAATTGGCCTCTACACTTGGTATGACGCCTTTAAAGGTTGTCTTTGTAGGTTTAATACTTGAGGGGTCTATGCCCATTTTGCACACTGTATCCTGATAAAGCAGGTTCAGGCTGCTGCCGCCGTCCATCAGGACTCTGGTGAGGTGAAATCCATCGACGATTGGGTCTAAAACCAATTCGGCGAATCCGCCATGGCGGATGCTGGTGGGGTGGTCCCTTCGATCAAAAGTGATCGGGCAGGAGGACCATGGGTTGAGTTTCGGGGCGACTGGCTCCATCACGTATACATCCCTGAGTGCACGCTTCCGCTCCCTTTTGGGTATGTGGGTTGCGTATATCATGTTCACCGTCCGCACTTGTGGGGGGAAACCCTTCTGTCCTCTATTGTTCGGCGGTCGGGTCTCTTCCTCGTCATCGCTATGCAGCCCCTTGTCGTTGTTTTCGGCAATTAGCTTGCCTGCCTGCTTGAATACCCAACAGTCCCTGTTGGTGTGGTTAGCTGGCTTTTCGGGGGTACCGTGTATCTGGCACGAGCGATCGAGTATTCGGTCCAAATTGGACGGACCCGGAGTAGTTCTTTTGAATGGCTTTTTCCGCTGACTGGGTTTAGAGCCTCTGAATCCGGCATTGACTGCCGTATCCTCACTATTGTCGCTGTTAATGCAGCATTTGTTCTTATTGCGACGCGACCTGCCATTGCGGTCCTTGATATCCGGACTGCCAGAATTTTTGCTGAGGTTGTTGCTGCGGGCTAGCCAGCTGTCCTCTCCTGCGCAGAAGCGGGTCATGAGTGATGTGAGGGCTGCCATGGATTTCGGCTTTTCCTGTCCCAGGTGCCGGGCAAGCCACTCGTCGCGGATGTTATGTTTGAAGGCCGCGTGGGCCTCCGCATCCGGACAGTCGACGATTTGATTTTTCTTAGTTAAGAACCGTGTCCAGAATTGTCTGGCCGATTCGTCTGGCTGCTGAATTATATGGCTTAGGTCGTCAGCGTTTGGTGGTCGCACATACGTGCCCTGGAAGTTATCAAGGAATGCGGCTTCCAGGTCCTCCCAACTCCCAATTGACTCTGCTGGCAAGCTGTTAAGCCAATGCCGGGCTGGTCCTTTAAGCTTGAGTGGGAGGTATTTGATGGCGTGAAGATCATCACTGCGGGCCATGTGGATATGAAGGAGATAGTCTTCGATCCAAACCGCGGGCTCTGTTGTGCCATCATAAGATTCAATATTCACGGGTTTAAACCCTTCAGGGATTTGATGATCCATTACTTCATCTGTAAAGCATAGTGGGTGTGCGGCCCTCTGTATTGGGCTATATCGCGACGAAGCTCAAAAGAGCTTTGTCTACTGTGTTCGGCCCGGCCGGACTTGCTGTGTCTGGCGTGACGGTTGTCATCACGTATCATGGGGCGCCCACGCGATCCGTAGATCGATCTTGATTGTCTTGCCTTATCCTCCAATATATCTTGCAAGTCCAGAGCGTTCCCTTGTGGTCTTGTGCTTTTCGAGTGATGCCGGGGTACGGTTCTAGTGGAGGGCCTAGAGGCCTCTCTGTCGCGGCCACGGGGTGGCCGGTCAGCCGTATCGTGCTCTGGTGATGCGGGTTTATATGCCTCCTCCTCTAATCGGGGGAGCAGCTTGCGTTTGGGGTAGCTTTTGGAGGGACGTTCGAGCTCATGCTCTTCGGCCGCAAGGACTTCAGTCCATCTGTCGGCTAGCAGATCTTGATCAGCTCTAAGCTGTTGCTGCTTTTTCTTGAGGTTGTTTGCCGTGGCCATAAGCCTGCGTTTAAAACGCTCTTGTTCGACGGGATCCTTAGGCACGACAAATTCGTCGTCATCGAGGCTTGCCTCGTCTCCGGAGGGAGGCATGTAATTATCATCCTCTACCTCTTTGTCTGCCGCTCTCTCATGAGGGCTGGCGTCTCTGTCCTCCTGTGCTGAATCTTGCTGGAGGGGGTTGTCTTTGGCACTGTCTGGGGTGTTATTATCTCCGGTGTCGGAATCTCCATTCTTGCTGTGGCGGGATTTAGAGCGGCGCCGCTAACGCTGGCGCTTGGGCTGTTTCTTGGAGGGGTCATCCTCTGCTGTTCCTCCGCCATTCCCATCCTTTGGGATATCCATCGTGTATATGTCATATGATGAGGTGGCTTTCCAGTGCCCAGTAGGCGCTGGTTCTTGGTCGTCTCCGGCATCGTCGTCCATAATGTTGATGTCTTCGGAGTCGAAGTCTAGCATGTCGGTTAGATCGTCGATAGTGGCTACTAAGTGGGTGGTGGGTGGGCTTTGAATTTCTTCGTCGTCCGCATCCCAACCGTCCTGACCGCAGTCTGGCCAGGGCTCTCCTGATAACGAGAGATACTTTAGCGAACTCAAGATGTCGCCGAAAGGTGAGTGTTGAAAGATGTCCGTAGCGGTGAACTCCATGATCGACGCCCAATCGGATTCAATTGGAGGGGGCGCGGGAGGTTCGGAGTCCGGCGAGGAGTCCGGCACCTCGGAGTCACGAGCTTCACGAGGGACAAGGTTAGTACTCGGCTCCATCGCCGTAGAGGTTGCAGCCCCCGGGGCGGTGTCTAGCCACCCGTCCTCGATCTGCGCAGCCGGCTCCGAATCGAGGGCCGGAGTGGGCTCGTGTGCGGCCTCCAGGGCACTGTCCGGCTGCAGAGCTAAATCATGCCCATCGTGACAGTGCAGCGCGCTCGGGTGTGGCTCGAATCCATCGAAGATCAAGTCTCCGCGGACGTCCGCCGTGAAGTTCAAACTTCCAAATCTGACCTGACGGCCAGGGGCGTAGCTTTCGATCTGTTCCAAATGGCCAAGCGAATTGGCCCGCAGTGCAAAGCCGCCGAATACGAAAATCTGTCCGGAGAGAAAAGTCTCACCCTGGACTGCGTCGTTGTTGATGATCGAAGAAACCATCGAGCCTATTGGTGACGACACAGAGGAACTCTCAATGAAAGCACCAATGTCGGTGTCAAAACCGGCGGATCTCGGGTAGGGGTCCCGAACTGTGCGTCTAGGCGGATGGTAACAAGAGACAAGGGACAAGATGTTTTACCCAGGTTCGGGCCCTCTTGATGGAGGTAAAACCCTACGTCCTGCTTGATTGATATTGATGATGTGGGTATTACAAGAGTAGATCTACCACGAGATCAAGGAGGCTAAACCCTAGAAGCTAGCCTATGGTATGATTGTTGTTCGTCCTATGGACTAAAGCCATCCGGTTTATATAGACACCGGAGAGGGCTATGGTTACACAGAGTCGGTTACAATGGTAGGAGATCTACATATCCGTATCGCCAAGCTTGTCTTCCACGCCAAGGAAAGTCCCATCCGGACACGAGACGAAGTCTTCAATCTTGTATCTTCATAGTCTTGGAGTCCGGCCGATGATGATAGTTTGGCTATCCGGACACCCCCTAGTGCGGGACTCCCTCACCTGCTCTTGTATTAAGGGGGCTAGTTATGCTTCCGGCCGCCCACGCAATGTGCAGGTGTGCAATGGGCAATGGGCCTAGACCCCTGCGCGCATAGGATTTAGACCGGCGTGCTGACCTCTCTGTTGTGCCTAGGTGGGGCTACGACGTGTTGATCTTTCGAGGCCGGGCATGACCCAGGAAAGTGTGTCCAGCCAAATGGGATCGAGTGTGTTGGGTTATGTGGTGCACCCCTGCAGGGAAGTTTATCTATTCGAATAGCCATGTCCATCGGTAAAAGGATGACCCGGAGTTGTACCTTGACCTTATGACAACTAGAACTGGATACTTAATAAAACACACCCAGACAAGTTCCACAGACAACCCGGTGATCGCTTTTCCACAGGGCGACGAGGGGAGGATCGCCGGGTAGGATTATGCTATGCGATGCTACTTGGAGGACTTCAGTCTATTCTCTTCTACATGCTGCAAGATGGAGGCTGCCAGAAGCGTAGCCTTCGACAGGATTAGCTATCCCCCTCTTATTCTGGCATTCTGAAGTTCAGTCCACCGATATGGCCCTTTACACATACACCCATGCATATGTAGTGTAGCTCCTTGCTTGCGAGTACTTTGGATGAGTACTCACGGTTGCTTTTATCCTCTTTTCCCCCTTTCCCTTCTACCTGGTTGTCGCAACCAGATGCTGGAGCCCTGGAGCCAGACGCCACCGTTGACGGTGATTCCTACTACTCTGGAGGTGCCTACTACTATGTTCAGCCCGCCGTCGACCAGGAGTAGTTTAGGAGGATCCCAGGCAGGAGGCATGCGCCTCTTTCGATCTGTATTCCAGTTTGTGCTAGCCTTCTTAAGGCAAACTTGTTTAACTTATGTCTGTACTCAGACATTGTTGCTTCCGCCGACTCGTCTATGATCGAGCACTTGTATTCGAGCCCTTGAGGCCCCTGGCTTGTATTATGATGATTTTATGACTCATTTATGTTTTAGAGTTGTGTTGTGATATCTTCCCGTGAGTCCCTGATCTTGATCGTACACGTTTGCGTGCATGATTAGTGTACGATTGAATCGGGGGCGTCACAGGCATTATGCGGAATAAATCTTTAAAGATTTTACAGCCTCTTGAACAGCTGACCAGCTCTCGCTGTATCATGACAGTCAGTTTTCAGCTTTCTCTACTGAGGTGCTCGTCCGGAAGAACCGGGACACAATCGCTGTAGTTCTCCCAGCGCTACCTTAGCCGATGGAGCGGAGCGTAAGGTACCAAAACATGGGAGTCGTGCAAACCCAACTAATGACCCAAGACATGATTCGGAGCTGATGCATATAGTGTTATAAGTTCGGGGTGCCAAGTGACCGAAAAGGTGGTCGGACTTTGTTGCCATATCATGAATACTATGAAGGCCCTGACATAGTGGGGCATAACACGAGGCGTGGGTGCCGTTTATGACAGAAAGGCGTCAATGAGGAACGACGGTCGGTCAGTGCTATTTAAGTCTATGCATTGTAGTAGAGTGACATGTCTATGCATATGAGTACGGTTTATGACTATAAAAAGAGGTGTTTTTGGTGGAACCTGATGTGGCCGAACTGGAGGAGGCTGTGTGTGGATCTGAAATGTATCCGGACTGCCTCCTTTGGGGGGGGGGGGTGACTTATGTGCTCCTGCCTTATGCGTCCAAGCTGATTCCATGTCACCAGTCCTGTTCTGCGTCAAAGTTAGTCTGTAAAGACAAATGCTTGAAGGCAGCTGCATGTCCTGTGGTTGAACCGCGGGTGCCTGATCGGAGCCTGGCTGAACCAGGCTATCATGCCATAAAGTAGCTCGGACTCCTCAGTTGGTGTCCGGGTAGTTGGCTGCTGAATCAAAATTTGATAAACAGGCACGACTCGCTATTCCAGCAGTGGTATGATTTCCACTCTGAGGGTGGAGTTCAGCCTTGCCCATAATTGTGACTATGTCATGCGGGACTGACCTAATGTTGTACCCCGTTGAATCTAGCCAACGTGGTTCGTCCTGGTAGTATGTGGTAATTACTATATAAGGGGACAATGCCGAAGACTTATTCTTCGGCGTGGTATTTTTTTGGTGATCCGAAGACAACCATTAGTATGGTGGGCCAGTTAAAACTTGGCCTTTGCACCTGGCATCTTTAAGGAGATGTTATAGATAGTTTTATGCTCGTGGGGGTTCGTGTAAGATGGAGCCCCAAAACTAGTGGGTTGACAGTGAGTGCAATAAAATTGCTACGGCTGATGTTGTCCGGGCAATCGATGTGGTCAGAGACGATCGGCCGTATTTTTTTTGCTGTGGGGGGGTCTTACTTTGACCTCATCATGTTTGATCGGTCATTCATTGTTTGGAGCCTCCCTTCATTGTTTCCGGCGCGCGACCGGCCGTTTTGTTTTGAGGATCCGACATTCTCTATTGGTATGCTTGGACGCCCTTCTGGGGGTACCATGAATTTCACATGGTTGATCGAGTATTCTGCTTGGGACGGATGGGTTTGAGCTGTTCATTTTCCGCTGACCGGACTGGGGGCCGCTGAATTCGGCACCAACTTCCGTGACTTGACGTTTATGACGATTGCGCCGAGGTTTGAGGATCCTGCCTCGTGTTTCCTGCGTATTGTCCTGGACCGTGGTGATGTATTGGCGTCGGGGTTTGTGCCTTAGGTTCTCCTTCTTTGGTTGAGGTAGCGAATTGTGTCGTGTGTGCTCTTTGTCGGGGCGGTCGAGTCCATATTCCTCGGTGGCCAGGAACTTGGTCCGTCTGTCAGTGAGCAAATCTTGGTCAGCTTTGAGCTGCTGTTGCTTCTTTTGCAGGCTCCTCGCTGTGGCTATAAGCCGTCGGTTAAAGCAAACTTGTTCTGTGGGATCCTCAGGCACGCCGAATTCATCATCGCCGAGGCTCACCTCGTCTTCGGAGGGGGGTATGTAGTTGTCCCTCTCCAAATATCCTTCTGTCGCTAGTCCGGCCTGCTCGAAGGTAGGATGATCGGGATTGTATTCATCTTTGGCACCATCTAGATTGTTTTTGACTATCATTCCGGCAGTGTTGTGGCGGGGCTTGGGGCGGCGCTGATGATGTTCATACTTTGCTTCCTTCCTTGAGGGGTTATCCTCTATTACCTCATCGCCATTGGTTTCTTTCGGAGTGTCCACCAAATATATATCATATGAGGAGGTGGCTGTCCACCGCGCCGCGGGCGGTGGTTCCTATTCCTCTCCTGCATCGTCGTCCATACCGTCGATGTCTCCAGAGTCGAAGTCAAGCACGTCGGTTAAATCATCGACCGTGGCAATGACGTGGGTGGTGGGTGGGCAACGAATTCCTTCGTCGCCTGCTTCCCACTCGAGCCGGACATAGTTCGGCAAAGAGTCTCCTGACAAAGAGAGAGATTTTAACGAGTTCAGCATGTCGCCAAAGGGCAAGTGCTGGAAGATATCCGCGGCGGTGAACTCCATTACCGGAGCCCAACCAGGTTCGGCGGGCTCGGGAGTGTGCGAACTGGAACCTACAGCCGGATACGAGTCCGGGGGTCCGGTGTCACAGGCTTCCTTGGGGGTGAAGTATGTGTTCGGCTCCACCGCCGATGGGTGTGCGGCCTGCGGGGCAGGGTCCATCCACCCGTCCACGGGCGACGCAATCTGCCCCGGATTTAGGTCCGTGGCTCCTGCAGGGGCGACATCTCGAGCATTGTCCGACAGCAGGTCTAAGTCATGCTCATCATGACTGTCCGGCGCTCCTGGCATAGGCTCGAATCCGTTGAAGATCAAGTCTCTGCGGATATCGGCCGTGTAGTTTAGGTTTCCGAACCTGACCTGATGGCCAGGGGCGTAGCTGTCGATCTGCTCCAGATGACCAAGCGAATCGGCCCGCAGTGCAAAGCCACCGAACACGAAGATCTGTCCGGGGAGAAAAGTCTCACCCTGGACCATGTTGTTGTTGATGATTGAAGGAGCCATCGAGCCTTGTAGCGACGACAGAGAGGAACTCTCAATGAAAGCACCAATGTCGGTGTCAAAACCGACGGATCTTGGGTAGGGGGTCCCGATCTGTGCGTCTAAGGCTGATGGTAACAGGGGGCAAGGGACACAATGTTTTACCCAGGTTCGGGCCCTCTCGATGGAGGTAAAACCCTACTTCCTGCTTGATTGATATTTATGATATGGGTGTTACAAGAGTTGATCTACCACGAGATCGTAGAGGCTAAACCCTAGAAGCTAGCCTATGATGATTATGATTCTGTCTCTAAGGACTAAACTCTCCGGTTTATATAGACACTGGAGAGGGCTAGGGTTTACATTGAGTTGGTTACAAAGAAGGAAATATAATATCCGGATCGCCAAGCTTGTCTTCCACGCAAAGGAGAGTCCCATCCGGACATGGGACGAATTCTTGAGTCTTGTTTCTTCACGGTCCAACAGTCCGGCCAAAGTATGTAGTCCGGCTGTCCGGATACCCCCTAATCCAGGACTCCCTCACCCCCTCCTTTCCATAAGTGCCGGAGAGGGAAGGAAAGTGGGGGGGGGGGGGAGAAGGAAGTAGTACTTCCTACTATTCCTTTCCCCTTCCCCTCTTTCCTTCTCCTCACTTGTCTAGCCCATATGTGGGGGCGCACCAGCCCCTTGTGGCTTGTGCGTGTCCCCTCTTGGCCTATAAGGCCCATATCTTTTGCCGGGGGTGCCCGGAACCCCTTTCGGTGATCGGATATGTATCCGGTACCCTCCGGAACACTTCTGGTGTCCAAATACTATCATCCTATATATCAATCTTTACCTCTTGACCATTTCGAGACTCCTCGTCATGTCCATGATCTCATCCGGGACTCTGAACAACATTCAGTCACCAAATCACATAACTCATATAATACAAAATCATCATCGAACGTTAAGCGTGCGGACCCTACGGGTTCGAGAACTATGTAGACATGACCGAGGCACCTCTCCGGTCAATAACCAATAGCGGAACCTGGATGCTCATATTGGCTCCCACATATTCTATGAATATCTTTATCGGTCGAACCATTATGACAACATACGTTATTCCCTTTGTCATCAGTATGTTACTTGCCCAAGATTCGATCGTCGGTATCTTCATACCTAGTTCAATCTCATTACCGACTAGTCTCTTTACTCGCTCTGTAATGCATCATCCTGCAACTAACTCTTTAGTCACTTTGCTTGCAAGGCTTCTTATGATGTGCATTACCGAGAGGGCCTAGAGATACCTCTCCGATACTCGGAGTGCCAAATCCTAATATCGATCTATGCCAACCAAACAAACACCGTCGGAGATACCTATAGAGCATCTTTATAATCACCCAGTTATGTTGTGACATTTGATAGCACATAAGGCATTCCTCCGGTATCAGGGAGTTGCTTAATCTCATAGTCGGAGGAATATGTATTTTACATGAAGAAAGCAATAGCAATAAAACTGAATGATCATTATGCTAAGCTAATGGATGGGTCTTGTCCATCAGATCATTCTCCTAATGATGTGATCCCATTCATGAAATGACAACACATGTCTATCGTTAGGAAACTTAACCATCTTTGATTAACGAGCTAGTCTAGTAGAGGCTTACTAGGGATACGGTGTTTTGTCTATGTATCCACACATGTATCAAGTTTCTGGTTAATACAATTCTAGCATGAATAATAAATATTTATCATGAAATAAGGAAATATAAAATAACAACTTTATTATTGCCTCTAGGGCATATTTCCTTCAGTCTCCCACGTGCACTAGAGTCGATAATCTAGTTCACATCGCCATGTGGTTTGACACCAATATTTCACATCTTTATGTGATTAATACCCATAGTTCACATCGCCATGTGATCAACACTCAAAGGGTTTACTAGAGTTAATAATCTAGTTCACATCGCCATGCGATTAACACCCAAAGAGTAATAAGGTATGATCATGTTTTGCTTGTGAGAGAGGTTTAGTCAACGGGCCTGTCAGATTCAGATCCACATGTATTTTGCAAATTTCTATGTCTAGAATGATCTGCATGGTGCTACTCTAGCTAATTCCTCCCACTTTCAATATGTATCCAGACTGAGACTCAGAGTCATCCAGATTAGTGTTAAAGCTTGCATCATCGTAACCCTTTACGACGAACCCTTTATCACCTCCATAACCGAGAAAGATTTCCTTAGTCCTCTAAGGATAATTTTGACCACTATCTAGTGACCTACTCCTGGATCACTATTGTACCCCCTTGCTAAACTTATTTGCAAGGCCCACAACAGGTCTGGTACACAACATGGCATACTTTATAGAACCTATGACTGAGGCATTGGGAATGACTTTCATTCTCTCTCTATCTTCTGCGTGGTCGGGCTTTGAGTCTTACTCAACTTCACACCTTGCAATATAGACAAGAACCCTTTCTTTAACTGGTTCATTTTTGAACATCTTCAAAATTTGCCAAGGTATGTGCTTTGTGAAAGTCCTATTAAGCGTCTCAATCTATCCCTACAGATCTTGATGCCCAATATGTAAGTAGCTTTACCGAGGTCTTCCATTGAAAAATTCTTATTCAAGTATCCTTTAATGCTATCCAAAAATTCTATATCATTTCCAATCATCAATATGTCATCCACATATAATATGAAAAATGCTACAGAGCTCCCACTCACTTTCTTGTAAATACAGGCTTCATAGTAAGTCTGTATAAAACCATATGCTCTGGTCACTTCATCAAAGCGTACATTCCAACTCCGAGATGCTTGCACCAGTCCATAGATGGATCGCTGGAGCTTGCGCACTTTGTTAGCACCTTTAGGATTGATAAAACCTTTTGGTTGCATCATATACAACTCTTCTTAGAGATATCCATTTAAGGAAGGCAGTTTTGACATCCATTTGTTACATTTCATAAAGTGTGGCAATTGCTAACATGATTCAGACAGACTTAAGCATTGCTACGGTTGAGAAAGTTTCATCGTAGTCAACCCCTTGAACTTGTCGAAAACCTTTTTGCGACAAGTCGAGCTTTGTAGACAGTATCATTACCATCAGCGTTAGTCTTCTTCTTGAAGATCCATTTATTCTTTATGGATTGCCGATCATCGGGCAAATCCACCAAAGTCCACACTTTCTTCTCATACATGGATCCTATATCAGATTTCATGGCCTTAAGCCATTTATCGGAATCTGGGCTCGTCGCATCTTCTTCATAGTTCGTAGGTTCGTCATGGTCTAGTAACATGACTTCTAGAACAGGATTACCATACCAACCTGGTGTTGATCGTGTTCTGGTTGACCTACGAGGTTCGGTAGTAACTTCATCCGAAGTGTCATGATCTTCATCATTAGCTTCCTCTCTAGTTGGTGTAGGCATCACGGGAACGGATTTCTATGATGAGCTACTTTCCAAATTGAGAGAAGGTACAATTACCTCATCAAGTTCTACTTTCCTCCCACTCACTTCTTTCGGGAGAAACTCCTTCTCTAGAAAGGTTCCATTCTTGGCAACAAAGATCTTACCTTCGGATCTGTGGTAGAAGGTGTACCCAATTGTTTCCTTAGGGTATCCTATGAAGACGCACTTCTCCGATTTGGGGTTGAGCTTATCAGGCTGAAGCCTTTTGACATAAGTGTCACAACCCCAAAATTTAAGAAACGACAACTTAGGTTTATTGCCAAACCACAGTTCATATGGTGTCATCTCAACAGATTTAGAAGGTGCCCTATTTAACAAGAATGCAGCTGTCTCTAATGCATAACCCCAAAACGATAGTGGTAAATTGGTAAGAGACATCATAGATCGCACCATATCTAATAAAGTATGGTTTACAACGTACAGACACACCATTACCCTGTGGTGTTCCAGGTGGCGTGAGTTGTGAAACAATTCCACATTGTTTAAATGAATGCCAAACTCTTAACTCAAATATCTGCCTCTACGATCAGATCATAGAAACTTTATTTTCTTGTTATGATGATTCTCCACTTCACTCTGAAATTCTTTGAACTTTTCAAATTTCCAGACTTGTGTTCCATTAAGTAGATATACCCATATCTGCTCAAATCATTTGTGAAGGTCAGAAAATAATGATACATGTTGCGTGCCTCAACACTCATCGGACCGCATACATCGGTATGTATTATTTCCAATAAGTCATTGGCTCGCCCCATTGTTCCAGAGAACAGAGTTTTAGTCATCTTACCCATGAGGCATGGTTCACATGTATCAAATGATTCATAATCAAGTGATTCCAAAAGCCCATCTACATGGAGTTTCTTCATGCACTTTACACCAATATGACCTAAACGGCAGTGCCACAAGTATGTTGCACTATCATTATCAACTTTGCATCTTTTGGCATCAAGATTATGAATATGTGTATCACTAAGATCGAGATTCAATGAACCATCCACATTGGGTGTATGACCATAGAAGGTTTTATTCATGTAAACAGAACAACAATTATTCTCTATCTTAATTGAATAACTGTATTGCAATAAACACGATCCTATCTTGTTCATGCTCAATGCAAACTCCAAATAACATTTATTTAGGTTCAACACCAATCCTGAAAGTATAGGGAGTGTGCGATGATGATCATATCAATCTTGGAACCATTTCCAGCACACATCGTCACTTCACCCTCAACTAGTCTCCATTTATTTCTGCAACTCCTGTTTCGAGTTACTAATCTTAGCAACTGAATAGGTATCAAATACCCAGGGGATACTATGATCACTAGTAAGGTACACATCAATAACATGTATATAAAATATAGGTTTGTTCACTTTGCCATCCTTCTTATCTGCCAAATATTTGGGGTAGTTCCGCTTCCAGTGACTAGTCCCTTTGTAGTAGAAGCACTCAGTTTCAGGCTTGGGTCCAGCTTTGGGCTTCTTCGGGAGTGGCAACTTGTTTGCCATTATTCTTGAAGTTCCCTTTCTCTCCCTTGCCCTTTTTCTTGAAACTAGTGTTTTTGTTAACCATCAACACTTGATGCTCTTTCTTGATTTCTACCTTTGTCGATTTCAGTATTGCGAAGAGCTTGAGAATTGTTTTCGTCATCCCTTGCATATTATAGTTCATCACGAAGTTCTAGTAGCTTGGTGATAGTGACTAGAGAACTCTATCAATCACTATCTTATCTAGAAGATTAACTCCCACTTGATTCAAGCGATTGTAGTACTCAGACATTCTGAGCACATGCTCACTGGCTGAGCTATTCTCCTCCATCTTGTAGGCAAAGTACTTGTCAGAGGTCTCATACCTCTCGACATGGGCATGAGTCTAAAATACCAATTTCAGCTCTTGGAACATCTCATATGCTTCATGGCGTTCAAAACGTTTTTGAAGTCCCGGTTCTAAGCCGTAAAGCATGGCGCACTAAACTATCAAGTACTCATCATACCGAGCTTGTTAAACATTCATAACGTCTGCATCTGCTCCTATAAAAGGTCTGTCACCTAGCGATGCATCAAGGACATAATTATTCTGTGCAGCAATGAGGATAATTCTCATATCACGGACCTAGTCCGCATCATTGCTACTATTATCTTTCAACTTAGTTTAGGAACATATCAAAAATAGGGGATCTATAAACGTGAGCTATTGATCTGTGACATAATTTGCAAATACTATTAGGACTAATTCATGATAGATTAAGTTCAATTAATCATATTACTTAAGAACTCCCACTTAGATAGACATCCCTCAAGTCATCTAAATGATACGTGATCCAAATCAACTAAACCATGTCCGATCATCACGTGAGATGGAGTAGTCATCAATGGTGAACATCTCTATGTTGATCATATCTACTATATGATTCATGTTCGGCCTTTTGGTTTCCAGTGTTCTGAGGCCATGTCTATACATACTAGGCTCGTCAAGTTTAACCCGAGTATTCCACATATGCAAAACTAGCTTGCACTCGTTGTATGTGAACATAGAGCCTATCACACCTGATCATCACGTGGTGTCTCAGCACGAAGAACTTTCACAACGGTGCATACTCGGGGAGAACACTTATACCTTGAATTTCAGTTAAGGGATAATCTTATAATGCTACCACCGCACTAAGAAAAATAGGATTGTTGTGACCACGATCCCAATGGACCGAAGTCTCTGTGTTTCAGTGTCATCCCTGGATCGGTAATGCTGACACACACAGTACTCGAGGAAATATAACAGAGTTCAGTCACACACTTATTACATCGAGTCCTCATAAAGAGTATGATTACACAAAAAATATCATGGCTGAAGGCCATCTAAGCTAATTAACTGCAGAAGCATCAAAGGTAAATGAGTCCATCAACTCCAACGGCATAGCTGAGTGCAAGACAACGACCTATCGCACCTTATTCGTCGTCTGAGTAGTCTGCAACATGAGACGTTGCAGCCGTGTAGGTCAGCACATTGAATATGCTGGCAGAGTTACACTGTAAAGCAACGAATGCAAGAACTATATCTACATGCAATATTTGGCTGGTGGAGGCTCTAAGTTTATGATTTTGCATAAAGCTAGTTTTTCCCTACAACAAAGGAATAAAGTTATCTAACTACTCCCAAGTTGTTCCAATATTTGAGAAGGTTCCCCCAACTCAAATTCCAATTAAACAAGTATCATCATTAAACCCAATTCAATTAACTAAAGAGTGATGAGATCAACAATAATATCCAATTCCATATATTCAATATGTCCATAACCGGGGACACGACTAACCATGATTATTTTATGCACTCTGCAGAGGTTGCACACTTTTCCCCACAAGTCTCAACCGCATCCATGATTTGATGATCGAGGCATAGTCTTTCTAAAGTATTAACTCTCTACTCTAGGCAGACAGGTACACCTACTTTCCCTCTACATCTTCTAGTCCACCTCTTCGAGAGCTCATACAACTTACTCAACTATGCCAGAGCCCATAATGGCTTGTGGCTGCACACGGAAGTTCCTAGTCATGAAATATCATATGATCCCTTTGAGCCTGGGTGGCGAACCGAGGAAAAATCACACGAATACCCCGGGATTTACCTTAATGGACAACACTGGGTTCCCCAGGTGCCCCAACCAATCCACCCAGATGTGTATTAAAGTTGCCACCTTAATGCTATGCAAGATTAACAACTCTCATAACTTCCATGTGAATCACGATCCAATCCCCGTCAATGAGCATGGCTAAGCAATAATAAAGCATAAAGTATATTCCCGGGGTGATCAAATGGTATTAGGTTCCTACCTGAAGTACTACAACCAAACCACATGTTCCCAATCCTACTCATGCAAATATTTGAGGGGCAATACTAATGCATAGTAAAAACTAGGTATAGAAGAGTATGATCAAAGTGTAACTTACCTTACTGACGATCAGCAAACTCTAGAGATTCGTACTAACAGGCTTCGCACTCCAGGTAATATAGCGTAGACAAACAGTAGCATACATAAGCAACCACTCAAACGAAACAACGAGAAAAACGAGAAAAGATCCAAATCAAACACGAAACAAGCAAAAGGATAAACTAAACCTAACAACATTATTATCATGTGGATTAGATCTTAATAGTAGGTACATGTGATTAGCTACGATTTGCAAAAAGAAACAACTCAAACGGAGAAACGAAACTCGAGATACGAATGAAACAAGATCGTTTACTAATATGAATGAAACTCAAATTTTACAGTGTCAAAATCATTTTCAAGTTGGTTAAATCGAAAGAAGAGATCGTTACGAAGATTTAGGTGCTGGTTTCATCTAATTTGGATAAATGAGCAAAACGTTACACTAGTTTTAAGATCAGGGCCTAAATTGCGATGAAACTATTCGTGGATAGGTCCCTGGCCGAAAATAAAACTAAAAAGAAAAATCTACCGCGTGAATTTTTGTTAACAAAACTAATCTAACAAAAACCATTCGTTAAACGATCTAAACGAACGAAGGTTCGTTATTTAGGGTAACCTAAAAACTGGTCTAATCTCACCGAAACAAAACCGAAAAAACCAAGAAGAACCAGACGGTTCTTACCGGTTCACGTCGAAAAACCGGCGGCGGCGGCGAATCTGGTCGGCGGCGGTCAGGCGGCGGAGCGGGCTGATGACCCACAAGTATAGGGGATCTATCGTAGTCCTTTCGATAAGTAAGAGTGTCGAACCCAACGAGGAGCAGAAGGAAATGATAAGCGGTTTTCAGTAAGGTTTTCTCTACAAGCACTGAAATAGTAGGTGATAGATAGTTTTGTGATAAGATAAATAGTAACAAGCAAAAAGTAAATAACGTAAATAAAGTGCAGCAAGGTGGCCCAATCCTTTATGTAGCAAAGGATAAGCCTGGACAAATTCTAATAATGAAGAAGGAGCTCCCGAGGACACATTGGGAATTATCGTCAAGCTAGTTTTCATCACGTTCATAAGATTCGCGTTCGGTACTTTGATAATTTGATATGTGGGTGGACCGGTACTTGGGTACTGTCCTAACTTGGACAAGCATCCCACTTATGATTAACCCCTATTGCAAGCATCCACAACTACAAAAAGGAGTATTAAGATAAACCTAACCACAACATTAAACATATGGGTCCATATTAACCCCTAACGAAGCAACGCATAAACTAGGGTTTAAGCTTCTGTCACTCTAGCAACCCATCATCTACTTATTACTTCCCCATGCCTTCCTCTAGGCCCAAATAATGGTGAAGTGTCATGTAGTCGACGTTCACATAACACCACTAGAGGAAAGACAACATACAGCTCATCAAAATATCGAACGAATACCAAATTCACATGAGTACTAATAGCAAGACTTCACCCATGTCCTCATGAACAAACGTAACTACTCACAAAGCATACGCATGTTCATAATCAGAGGGGTAATATTATGCATAAAGGATCTGAACATATGATCTTCCACCAAGTAAACCAAATAGCATCAACTACAAGGAGTAATCAACATTACTAGCAACCCACAGGTACCAATTTGTGGTTTTGATACAAGATTGGATACAAGAGATGAACTAGGGTTTTGAGAGGAGATGGTGCTGGTGAAGATGTTGATGGAGATTGACCCCCTCCCGATGGGAGGATCGTTGGTGATTACGTTGGTGATGATTTCCCCCTCCCGGAGGGAAGTGTCCCCAGCAGAACAGCTCCGCCAGAGCCCTAGATTGATCCCGTCAAGGTTCCGCCTCGTGGCGGCGGAGTTTCATCCCGTAAGCTTTCCCATGAATTTTTCCAGGACAAAACCCTTCATATAGCAGAAGATGGACACCGGAAGCCCACCATGGGGCCCAGAAGATAGGGGGCCACGCCCTAGGGGGGGCACACCCCCCTGTCTCCTGGACAGGGTGTGGGCCCCCTGGCCTATGTCTTTTGCTCATAATTTCTTATTAAATCCAAAAAGTTGTTTAATGGAGTATCAGGACTTTTGGAGATGTGCAGAATAGGTTTCCAACGTTTGCTCCTTTTCCAGCCAGAATTCCAGCTGCCGGCATTCCCCCTCTTCATGGCAAACCTTGTAAAATAAGAGAGAATAGCCATAAGTATTGAGATATAATGTGTAATAACAGCCCATAATGCAATAAATATTGATATAAAAGCATGATGCAAAATGGACGTATCAACTCCCCCAAGCTTAGACCTCGCTTGTCCTCAAGTGGAAGCCGAAATGAAAAAATATGTCCACATGTTTAGAGATAGAGGTGTCGATAAAAACTAAATTACAGACATGAGGGCATCATGATCATTCTAATAACAACAACATATATGGATTTTATCATATGATTTCCAATGCTCAAGTAATAATTAATTCACAATGTCAAGTATGGTTCAAAAACTTCATTGGGAACTAACAAACTATAATCTCAATCATTTAAGCAATTGCAATTTATCGTAACATCAGAAAGAGTCAAAAATAGAGTTTTTCAACAAGCTCATATACTCAACTATCTCGTAGTCTCCCATAATTGTTAACACTCACGCAATACTTGTGGTTATAGATTTTCAGCCGGACACTGAGAAAGATAGGGGCTTCTTGTGTTGCCTCCCAACATATTCACCTTTAGGTGATGTCAACAATAATAGCCTATGCCAACTTACATCCAATTGGATATATATATATCATGATCTTTCAAACACGAGGAGCTTGCCAAAGGATAAAATGAAAAAGGGAAAGGTGAGGATCACCTTGACTCAAGCATAAAGTAAAACATAAAGTAAAAGATAGGCCCTTCACAAAGGGAAGCAGAGGTTGTCATGCGCTTTTAGGGTTGGATACACAAAATCTTAATGCAAAAGAACATCACTTTATATTGCCCCTTGTATGTGGACCTTTATTATCCAATCCGTCTCTTTTATTACTTCCACAACAAGTTCGTACAAAGCTTATTTTCTCTGCACTAATAAGTCATGCATATTTAGAGAGCAATTTTTATTGCTTGCACCGATGACAACTTACTTGAAGGATCTTACTCAATCCATAGGTAGGTATGGTGGACTCTCATGGCAAAACTGGGTTTAAGGATATTTTGAAGCACAAGTAGTATTTCTACTTGGTGCAAGGAATTTGGCTAGCAAGAGGGGGAAAGGCAAGCTCAACATGTTTAGGAGGTCAATGACAATATACTTTAACTGAGATGTCGGAAACCATAAACCATTACGTTGTCTTCCTTGTCCAACATCAACTCTTTTAGCATGTGATACTTAATGAGTGCTTCACAATCATAAAAGATGTCTAAGATAATATATTTATATGTGAACCCCTCTTTCCTTATCATTTCCTATTAATTGCAACGATGACCAAGGTTACGTTCATCAACTCTCAATAATTTTTATGCCTCATACTTTCTATATGTGAAGTTATCACTATCCATAAGATCAATATGAACTCTTTTGTTCTTTCTACTTTCTTCAAGATCATAGCAACAAAGCAAAGCCCTTGACTCAACACTAATCTTTATTATAGATAGCACACGGACTTGATTACATAAAGAGATCACAAAGCAAAACTCAAAACTACTTGATATCAAAACTTCAATCTACTAGATCAAGATACTACTAAAAGGATCGAACTAAATAAAGCGGTAAAGATAGGAGTGTGATGGTGATACGATACCGGGACACCTCCCCCAAGCTAGGCAGTTGCCAAGGGGAGTGCCCATACCCATGTGATTATTTCTCCTTCTTCACGATTGGTGTTATGATCTTCTTGGCGATGATGCCCTTCAGGATACAGTTCTCCTCATCGAGCTTATTGACTTGTTGTTTGAGGTCCATAATTTCTTTACGGAGCTTGCCCGTAACGGCCAAAGCTCCTTTTACCCAAGGATGTTGTATAGCTTCTGGAGAACACGTGAAACTCTTTTTCATATTTTCATAAGAAAGAAATCTAGAGTTGGAAGGGATGACCGAAGCAGGGACAGCCAGGCTAGGTAGTTCCCCCATAGTGAATTCTGCTTGGAGACGAGAGGTAACTTCTTGGTATTCCTCCATGGCATCTATCCTTTTCAAATCGGCCTCCATCTCATCCTCCGTTGATAGTCCAAAGTGATAGGAATCGCTATTTGCTCCTGGACCTGGCGTTGGGTGAGACACTCGGCTCTCCCCAACTGATTCCTGAGAAGACATCTCACTTTATTCTGCAAGAGGAACAGCTCGAAACAAAAACAGAAGATATTTGCGTGATACGGTGGTCAAAACCTTCGGGAGTATATATAATGAATTTTTACCGACCAAAATATGTAACATACAAGAAAATGGAGTCCGGGAGGCACACGAAGTGCCCACGAGACAGGGGGGGGGCGCCCCACAGGGGGGGGGGGCCTCCTCTCTCGTGGGAGCCTCGTGTCCCTTTCGGACTACTTCTTTCTTTCTAAAATTCTTAAATAATCCAAAACTGGTAAAAATTGCCATTAGATTTGTTTTGGAGTCGGTTTACTTACCGTACCACGTACCTATGCCTTCTCGGAGTCTGGAACGTTTTGGAAAGTGTCTCTTATGTATTCCTTGGGGTTTATGGTTTCAATAATATTAGTTTCAACATTGATAGGATTACCTGAAATATAATGTTTAATTCTTTGACCGTTTACCACCCTCGGATTTGTGCCTTCGAAGTTGTTGATTTTTATAGCACCAGAACGATAGACTTCCTCGATAACATAGGGACCTACCCATTTTGAGAGAAGTTTTCCTGCAAAAAACCTTAAACGAGAGTTGAATAATAACACTTAATCTCCTACGTTAAACTCACGCTTTTGTATCCTCTTATCATGCCAGCGTTTGACTTTTTCTTTGAAAAGCTTGGCATTCTCATATGCTTGGGTTCTCCATTCATCAAGTGAGCTAATATCAAATAACCTTTTCTCACCGACAAGTTTGAAGTCATAATTGAGCTCTTTAATAGCCAAATATGCTTTATGTTCAAGTTTAAGAGGTAAATGACATGCTTTTCCATAAACCATCTTATATGGAGACATACCCATAGGATTTTTGTATGCGGTTCTATAGGCCCATAATGCATCATCAAGTTTTTGAACCAATTCTTTCTAGATCTATTCATAGTCTTTTGCAAAATTAATTTGAGCTCTCTATTGCTCAACTCTACTTGACCACTAGACTGCGGATGATAAGGAGATGCGATTCTATGATTGACATCATACTTAGCGAGCATCTTACGGAAAGCACCATGAATAAAGTGTGAACCACCATCAGTCATAAGATATCTAGGGACTCCAAACCTCGGAAAAATAACTTCTTTAAGCATTTTAATAGAAGTGTTATGATCATCACTACTAGTTGGGATAGCTTCTACCCACTTAGTAACGTAATCAACAACAACTAAAATATGTGTATAACCATTGGAGGCAGGAAAAAGGCCCCATATAATCAAAGCCCCAAACATCAAACGGTTCAATAACAAGAGAGTAATTCATAGGCATTTCTTGACGTCTACTAATGTTACCTATTCTTTGACATTCATCACAAGATACGACAAACTTACGAGCATCTTTGAAGAGAGTAGGCCAATAAAAACGAGATTGTAGTACCTTGTGTGCAGTTCTATCTCCAGCGTGGTGCCCTCCATAGGATTCAGAGCAACACTTGCGTAGGATTTGTTCCTATTCATGCTCAGGCACACAATGTCTAATAATACCATCAACTCCTTCCTTATAAAGGTGTGGATCATCCCAGAAGTAATGTCTTAAATCATAAAAGAACTTTTTCTTTTGCTGGTATGTGAAACTAGGCGGTATATATTTAGCAACAATGTAATTAGTATAATCAGCATACCAAGGAGCAGTACAAGAAGCATTGACAACCGCTAATTGTTCATTAGGAAAGCTATCATTAATAGGCAGTGGGTCATCAAGAACATTCTCTAACCTAGACAAGTTGTCTGCAACGGGGTTCTCAGCTCCCTTTCTATCAATAATATGTAAATAAAATTCTTGGAGCAAGAGAACCCATCTAATGAGTCTAGGCTTAGCATCTTTCTTTTCCATAAGATATTTAATAGCAGCATGATCAGTGTGAATAGTAACTTTGGAATCAACAATATAAGGTCTAAATTTATCACATGCAAACACAACTGCTAAGAACTCCTTTTCAGTAGTAGCATAATTTCTCTGGGCAGTATCAAGAGTCTTACTAGCATACTGGATAACATTCAATTTCTTATCGACTCTTTGCCCTAAAACAGCACCTACAGCATAATCACTAGCATCGTACATAATTTCAAAAGGTAAATTCCAATCAGGTGGCTAAACAATAGGTGCAGTGATCAAAGCTTTCTTAAGTGTTTCAAATGCTTCTACACAATCATCATCAAAGACAAAAGGAATATCTTTTTGCAATGAATTAGTCAGAGGCCTAGAGATTTTAGAAAATTCCTTAATGAACCTCCTATAAAAACCGGCGTGACCAAGGAAACTTCTTATACCTTTTATGTCCTTGGGACATGGCATCTTTTCAATAGCATCAACTTTGGCTTTATCAACTTTGATACCTCTCTCGGAGATCTTGTGCCCCAAGACAATGCCTTCATTAACCATAAAGTGACACTTTCCCAATTCAGGACGAGACTAGTGTCTTCGCATCTCTGCAAAACTCTATCAAGGTTGCTCAAACAATCATCAAAAGAGGATCCATAGACGGAGAAGTCATCCATGAATACCTCACAAATCTTTTCACAAAAATCAGAAATATAGTCATCATGCATCTTTGAAAGGTAGCAGGTGCATTACATAAACCAAAAAGCATACGTCTATAAGCAAAAGTACCAGAAGGGCAATTAAAAGTAGTTTTAGATTGATCCTTTGCTGACACAGGTATTTGAGAGAAACCAGAATAACCATCTAGAAAGCAAAAATGTGTGTGCTTGGATAGCCTTTCCAGCATTTGGTCAAAAGGTAAAGGGTAATGATCTTTCTTAGTAGCTTTATTTAACTTACGGAAATCAATTACCATCCTATAACCTGTAATAATTGTTTGCGGGATCAATTCATCTTTATCATTAGGAACAACGGTAATACCTCCCTTTTTGGGAACACAATGGACAGGGCTTACCCATTCACTATCAGCAACGGGATAAATAATACCTGCCTCAAGGAGCTTTAGAATCTCCTTTCTTACCACTTCCTTCATTTTGGGATTTAATCGTCTTTGAGGATCTCTAACTGGTTTGGCATCTTTCTTCACTAAAATTTTGTGTTGACATAATGTGGGACTAATGCCCTTAAGATCATCCAGAGTATATCCAATAGCGGCTCGGTGCTTCTTCAGAGTTTTCAATAATCTTTCTTCTTCTTTCTCTAAAAGGTTAGCACTAATAATAACATGATATATTTCTTTTTCATCAAGATAAGCATACTTAAGATTATTAGGTAATGGTTTGAGTTCGAACACGGGATCACCCTTGGGTGGAGGGGGATCCCCAAGAATTTCAACGGGGAGGTTATGTTTCAGCATAGGTTCTTGTTTAAGGAACACTTCATCTATTTCTTCCCTTTCCTTCATAAACATATCGTTTTCATGGTCTAACAAATATTGTCCTAACAGATCAGTTGGAGGAACAGCAATGGAAGCAAGACCAATAATTTCATCCTTACTAGGTGGTTCCCTTTCGCGAGGCTGTCTACTAAACTTAGCGAAATTAAACTCATGAGACATACCATCTATGCCAATAGTGACAATATTCTTTTCACGATTAATCTTAGCACTAGCAGTATTCAAGAAGGGTCTACCAAAAATAATGGGACAAAAATCATCTTGTGGGGAACCAAGAACAAGAAAATCAGCAGGGTATTTAATTTTCCCACACAAGACCTCAACATCTCTAACAATACCAATAGGTTTAATGGTGTCTATATTAGCAAGCTTAATAGTAACACCAATGTCTTCTAATTCAACAGGTGCAATATCGTGCATAATTTCTTTATAAAGATCATAAGGTATCGCATTAGTACTAGAACCCATATCACATAAACCATGATATCAATGATCTCCTATTTTAACAGAAATAACAGGCGTGCCTACAACAGGTCTACGTGTCTTAGTATCGGGTCTAGCAATATTAGCAGTTTCACCCAAGAAACTGATAAGATGCCCATCTAATTCCTCATCCAAGAGATCTTTAATCATAGCAATACCAGGTTCAACATTAATTTGCTCAGGAGGTGTATAGGTCCTAGTATTACTCTTACGAACAACAGTCGAAGCTTTAACATGATCTTTTATTCTAACAGGAAAAGGTGGTTTTTCAACATAAGCAGTAGGAACAATGGGATCACTATATGTAATAGTCTTTTCTTTGACTGTAATAGGTGCAACTACTTTCACTTCAATAGGAGGATTATATTTGAACCACTTCTCTTCAGGGAGATCAACGTGAGTAGCAAAAGTTTCACAAAAAGTAGCTACTATATCAGAGTCAAGTCCATATTTAGAGCTAAATCCACGGAAAGCATCGGTATCCATAAAAGATTTAACACAATCGAACTTAGGTGTCATACCTGACTCCTTACCATCGTCGGAACCCCAATCTTCAGAGTTGCGTTTAATTCTTTCCAATAAGTCCCATTTGAAATCAATAGTCTTCAGCATATAGGAACCAACACAGGAAGTATCGAGCAAGTTGCGATTATCAAGAGAAAGCCGAGCATAAAAATTCTGAATAATCATTTCCTGAGAGAGCTCATGATTGGGGCATGAATACAACATTGATTTAAGCCTCCCCCAAGCTTGAGCGATGCTTTCTCCTTCATGAGGCCAGAAATTATATATGTAATTACGATCACGATGAACAAGATGCATAGGATAGAACTTCTGGTGAAATGTCAACTTCAATCGCTTATAATTCCAAGATCTCGTATCATCACATAGCCTATACCATGTCATTGCATCTCCCATCAAAGATAAAGGGAAGACCTTCCTTTTGACAACATCATCGGGAATACCTGCAAGCTTAAATAATCCACAAACTTCATCCACAAAGATAAGGTGTAAATTGGGATGCAATGTTCCGTCTCCTGCAAAAGGATTAGCTAGTAGTTTTTCTATCATACCCGAAGGAATCTCAAAGTGAATATTTTCATAAGGTTCAGTAGGTTGAGGAGCATCTATTTTCTCTTCTGGTTGTGGTGAAGATACCGCAAACAAGCCCCTCAAAGGATTAGTTTCCATAGTGACAAGTAAAAGAAAATTTCAGCACACTATAGAAATGTTTCCTTACCAAGTTCCACTCACCAAAAGCGCTACGCTCCCCGGAAACGGCGCCAAAAAAGAGTCTTGATGACCCGCAAGTATAGGGGATCTATCGTAGTCCTTCGATAAGTAAGAGTGTCGAACACAACGAGGAGAAGAAGGAAATGATAATCGGTTTTCAGTAAGATTTTCTGTGCAAGCACTGAAATAGTAGGTGATAGATAGTTTTGTGATAACATAAATAGTAACGAGCAAAAAGTAAATAAAGTAAATAAAGTGCAGAAAGGTGGCCCAATCATTTATGTAGCAAAGGATAAGCCTGGACAAATTCTAATAATGAAGAAGGAGCTCCGGAGGACACATTGGGAATTATCGTCAAGCTAGTTTTCATCATGTTCATAAGATTCGCGTTCGGTACTTTGATAATTTGATATGTGGGTGGACCGGTACTTGGGTACTGTCCTAACTTGGACAAGCATCCCACTTATGATTAACCCCTATTGCAAGCATCTGCAACTACAAAAAAGAGTATTAAGGTAAACCTAACCACAACATTAAACATATGGGTCCATATTAACCCCTATCGAAGCAACGCATAAACTAGGGTTTAAGCTTCTATCACTCTAGCAACCCATTATCTACTTATTACTTCCTCGTGCATTCCTCTAGGCCCAAATAATGGTGAAGTGTCATGTAGTCAACGTTCACATAACACCACTAGAGGAAAGACAACATACATCTCATCAAAATATCGAACGAATACCAAATTCACATGACTACTAATAGCAAGACTTCACCCATGTCCTCAGGAACAAACGTAACTACTCACAAAGCACATTCATGTTCATAATCAGAGGGGTAATAATATGCATAAAGGATCTGAACATATGATCTTCCACCAAGTAAACCAAATAGCATCAACTACAAGGAGTAATCAACACTACTAGCAACCCACAGGTACCAATTTGTGGTTTTGATACAAGATTGGATACAAGAGATGAACTAGGGTTTTGAGAGGAGATGGTGCTGGTGAAAATGTTGGTGTAGATTACCCCCTCCCAATGAGAGGATCGTTGGTGATTATGTTGGTGATGATTTCCCCCTCCCGGAGGAAGTGTCCCCGGCAGAACAGCTCCGCCAGAGCCCTAGATTGATTCCGTCAAGCTTACGCCTCGTGGCGGCGGAGTTTCATCCTGTAAGCTTGCCCACGAATTTTTCCAGGACAAAACACTTCATATAGCAGAAGATGGACGCCGGAAGCCCACCAGGGGGCCCAGGAGAT